>NC_142777.1:29584628-29885699 GCF_988280905.1 Pimephales promelas
TTATAAGTGTTTGCATGTCCTAGTAGATAAATGTATGTGTGAATACTACAGTATTTGAAATACTTTTTTGTAGGTGTCAAGAAGTGTGCAGTAAAAAAAAAAAAAAAACTCCCTTAAAAAAGTTTTGGAACTACTGGTCTAATTAATATGCTGCCAGGGAATTTCTGATACAGTTTTCTCAGGGGATTCAGCATATGTTGAATTTTGAGCCTGTTACGTAATGTAGTGTTGTTACGTTTTGTGGATTGATCCATTTTCTTTCAGATTTAGTAAGATCAAACGCTTAGGCAGCTTTCGATTGAACTGCTCGGTTTCACATCAAATTCATGTCAATGCTTTGATTAAAATTATAATGCCATTAATTTTATCCTGTTCTTTATTTTTAGATGCCGATGTAAAGAAACAGCTGCAGCGGGTGGAGGAGAGACTCAGCCTAGACTACCAGAAAGAGAAGGCACTGTACAAAGGCATGTTCAGCAAACAGAAACAAGGCGAGGAGCAGTTAGCAGAGGAAAAGACACAGAAACTGGTCTAAATGTACTAATACATCAGCAGGAACATATGTCAAGTTAAATGAACTTCGAGTTGACCGCATCTTGAAGGAAGTGGGATGTTTTTCCTCGGGGCATGGTTAATTTGCTGCATATGGCATTTACTGGTGTTGAAGGACTAAATGTGTGACTGAAATCTGGTGCAATGTGGCCGCTTGAAAGATCATTTTAATGCACTTCAAATGCATTGTAGTCTGGTATTGTACGGCTAATGTGCTGTCAAGCGGCTTCTGTGATTCATTCAGTTTTTTCCAGCTCTAGTATGTTACTTCTGATCTTTTCATTTTTCAGATGAAAGTTGTCTTGTTTTTTGTTTGTTCATCCTAATAAATATTTTTGGAAGAACCCAAAGCCTAATTTGTTTGCCATTTGAAATTGAATACTCAAACAAGTTGTTAGATTGTTAATGGATTATACTAATATGATTAGAGAAATGCTGTGATAAGACATTTATTATAAGTCTATGGCAGCAGAGTTTTGTTTGTGAGATACACTCACCTAAAGCAGGGATTCTCAACTCCAGTCCTCGCGACCCACTGATCTGCATATTGTGTATGTCTCCCTTATTTAACACACCTGATTCAGATCCTCGGCTCGTTAGGATAGACAGAGTCTATCCTAACGAGCTGAGGGTCTGAATCAGGTGTGTTAAATAAGGGAGACATACACAATATGCAGAGCAGTGAGTCACGAGGACTGGATTTTAGAACCCCTGACCTAAAGGATTATTAGGAACACCTGTTCAATTTCTCATTAACGCAATTTTCTAATCAACCAATCCCATGTCAGTTGCTTCAATGCATTTAAGGCTATTTTTACACGGAAACGATTCTGAAAAGAAAACGCAAAAGTGTCGTTGCGTCATCACTTTTTATTCTGCGTTTAGACGAGCGTTTTGTGTGGGAAATCCGCATGCAAATGGTGACGCAAAAGTGTGTGAAATTCAATGTAGTATGCAATTCAGGTGGCTAGGAGTGCATACTACAACAACACCAAGTCCACGCGCCTGCGTACAACCTTCACTGTCATGCAGACTTTCGTGTTTTTACCGTTTACACGGGAATGCGGCGGTGGAGCGTTTTTAAGATTTCCACTCTGGAGGGTGGTTTCACTTTTTTGCGTTTTTAAGCCTCAAAAACGCCGTCGCCATGTAAACGAATGGCACATCCGATAAAGCGTTCCGAGCGTTCTCGTGTAAACGTGGCCTAAGGGTGTGGTCCTGGTCAAGACAATCTCCTGAACTCCAAACTGAATGTCAGAATGGGAAAGAAAGGTGATTTAAGACATTTTGAACGTGGCATGGTTGTTGGTGCCAGACGGGCCGGTCTGAGTATTTCACGATCTGCTCAGTTACCGGGATTTTCTCGCACAAAAATTTCTAGGGTTTACAAATAATGGCGTGAAAAGGGAAAAACATCCAGTATACGGCAGTCCTGTGGACGAAAATGCCTTGTTGATGCCAGAGGTCAGAGGAGAATGGGCCGACTGATTCAAGCTGATAGAAGAGCAACTTGGACTGAAATAACCACTCATTACAACCGAGGTATGCAGCAAAGCATTTGTGAAGCCACAACACGCACAACCTTGAGGCGGATGGGCTACAACAGCAGAAGACCCCACCGGGTACCACTCATCTCCACTACAAATAGGAAAAAAGAGGCGACAATTTGCAAGAGCGCTCCAAAATTGGACAGTTGAAGACTGGAAAAATGTTGCCTGGTCTGATGAGTCTAAATTTCTGTTGAGACATTCAGATGGTAGAGTCAGAATTCGGCATAAACAGAATGAGAACATGGATCCATCATGCCTTGTTACCACTGTGCAGGCTGGTGGTGTAATGGTGTGGGGGATGTTTTCTTGGCACACTTTAGGCCCCTTAGTGCCAATTGGGCATCGTTTAAATGCCACGGCCTACCTGAGCATTGTTTCTGACCATGTCCATCCCTTTATGGCCACCATGTACCCATCCTCTGATGGCTACTTCCAGCCGGATAATGCACTATGTCACAAAGCTCGAATCATTTCAAATTGGTTTCTTGAACATGACGATGAGTTCACTGTACTAAAATGGCCCCCACACTCACCAGATTGAGCATCTTTGGGATGTGGTGGAAAGGGAGCTTTGTGTCCTGAATGTGCATCCCACAAATCTCCATCAACCGCAAGATGCTATCAAGATGCTAAGATGGGCCAACATTTCTAAAGAATGCTTTCAGCACCTTGTTGAATCAATGCCACGTAGAATTAAGGCAGTTCTGGAGGCGAAAGGGGGTCAAACACAGTATTAGTATGGTGTTCCTAATAATCCTTTAGGTGAGCGTATTTAATCCTATTGTACCACAGAACTCTTCACTCAGCAGCAGCAGTCATTGCCAAGCAAATCAATCAGGATCATGTTAAACTTGAAATATTTTTATTGATATTTCATCATGTTTCAGCACTTTAACAATCTTTTCAAATTATTTAATATTTTTTTTCAAAGTCCTGAGCATGAGTTTAAACAACATGTTTTTGGTCGGTATATACTTTAATGTATTTTTTTAAGCATAATATATGTTCATAGTAAAAACAACACCAGCACCACTATGACCATAAGAGTGCACAGACCACAACACAGCATGGCATGCAGGTTATAAACAAGCAGAATGAGAGTAAATTGTAAGTTTGGAAAAGTTGGCAACATAGTTTCTCCCATTTTTAAAATGTTCTCACTATTCTTTCTTTTTTGACTTGTGATTTTTATTGAAACTGAGGGACCTCATAGAGCCAAACACTTTCCTTCCAAGGTCACGGAACGACCTGGAACGAGTGAGAGGAGCTGATGGCGGTGGCGAGGGTGAGAGGGATGGAGACGAAAGAGGAGAAAGGGAGTGACTGCTCCCCTCCAGGCTCTGAGATCGAGAGAGATGGAAAAGACTGGCAGTTGAAGAATGATGTTTCTCCTCCTTTCGCACCAGATTGCGAGCACGTTCAGAGCCTCGTCCTGCACGGCTGATCTCAAATGAGGAACACCACTGATTGCTTTCTCGTTTCTGAGAATATGGATCGAGAATTCCCTGAGACTCACTTCGAAATAATGCTCGTCTGGACAACCGTAGGCTGGAACTCCGACTGTCCCAACTTGTTCCTTTCTTTTTCGAGTTGTTCCCTCTTTGATCTTGCCTACTGGACGATGTTTCTTTCAACGAGGTGTGCCTCCAACCAAACCCTCCAGCTCTCTCGTCATCCTCCTCCTCCTCTCTTCCCCAAAAACGTGTTTCTAACCCCTTCCAAAACTTTCCACCCTTTTTAGGTGTTTGAGTGCTCATTTCATCCTCCCATCCGGTGCCATAGTCTCTGCCCGAATAGCTACTCACCGTAGATGCACGGATGAGTTCTCTGGAGGCATGTTTGCCCTGGTAGAGCCTCTCTCCATCCCCACTCCTCCTCCATCCTCTATCTTGAGGCCTCCATCCAGCCCCTGCATTCTGCCTGAGAGACCCTCCACGAGGTCGAATGGGACCCTCCAGTGGGGAACTACATGGATGAAAGCGTGGAAGAGAGCACTGAGATGGGGAGTCACGCCGAAATACTGACAGCTGGGCAGGAGTGAAGGGGGAATTTGAAAGTAGCCGAGGAGGGGAGTGGACTCTTGTGTGGGAAGAGCCAGGAGATTCAGCGGGATCTGACTGATTATGTGGGAAAGGTAGGATGGGAGAAGAACGAGTAGGCGTGGGTCCAGAATTGTCCGAATGAGGGCTACCTGACTGCGATGTCATTGCCGAATGGCAATCCGAGTGAGAAACTTGTAGGCGATGTTGTTGAGATATGTAATCCTGTCCTGTGCCTGCACCTGTCCAGGCATTTGATGGTGGTGTCAGATTAGTTAGTTCTAATCCAAACGGGTGCTGAAATGAAGACCGGGAAGAGTGCAGAGTAGAAACGTTACTTGGAGAAGCAGAACCTGCACCTCTTTCTCGTTCATTCCTAAAACATTCTGTATCCAACTCCACCCCCTCCTCCATCAAACCAAGCACTACAGATCTTGGCAGTCCAGACACACGAGAGATCTCACATACAACTGCAGAGTCCTCATTCATTTTGGGAGGGCTTTCTGGAGATTTGACAGGAGGACAACCCTCTGCCTCTTCCCTTGAGGCTCCACTCCAGTCTAGAGATTTGGAGAATCCCACTGGACCAAAGGTCTTTCCAGTTATCTCCAGAGACCCACGATGGTTCACTGAGGAAGGGCAGGTGGAGATCCTTGGTCTCCTACTCCAGTTTGGAGTGCTGGTGATGGTGGAAGTCGAAGAGGAAGGGGAAGCAGTTGGAGTGACTAAGTTGGCGGAGAGATGCCCACATGATCCTGAGACCTCTTCTTTCAACTTTTTAGCATCAAAACTCAAAGTCTTGTTCAGGTTTGGATTTAGGTTCAAATTCAGATTCAACTGGAAACTGATGTTGAAATCCTCCCCTGTCACGGAGGGCAAGTTTCCAAGGTTGATGGAATTGCGATTTGCATGTTTACCAATACTGCTGAGGCTGACTCTCGCTGAATTACCCAGGATAGACTTACAAGGAGTCGCACTACCTCCTGATAGGCTGGAGGAGGAAGCACTTATTGGGTGGAGTCCCTCATAACCTGCAATGTTTATTTTTGGTCCACGATTGGAAGTTTCAGCAGCCACCCTGCAGTGATGCTGATGGACTAATCTGTTGATGTACTTCTCCAGCTGAGTAAATGAAGGAGAGGCTGGGGGCTTTACAGGAGGTTGATCAAGCCCTGGCTCCACAGGCTGCTCACTCTCTGGACTGGGCAAGAGGTGGGTGGGGTAAGGTTCCTGGCAGGTCATGAACAGGGGGCTCTGGAGGGCCACAGCATGGAGTGGGCTAGGGTAAGGGTACACCTCTTTTGTCTTTCGAGAAACTAGGTCAGAGCAAAATTTTGGGTCCAGCTGAATCTGTGGACTGGAGTTGGAAGAAGGTAGAAGAGAGCCTGGGTGAAACCCTCCCAAACTGGAACAAAGGTCTGTTAGGAGCATGAGGCTATTGAGCTCAAGATCCCCTGTTCATAAAGAATAAAAAAGTATTACTATTTCCATTCTCCTTATTTACTATACAAATAAATGATCTTCTTATTTCAATTAGTGGGATAAAAAAAACACCAAATTATAACAAAAAGAACCTTTGTATATTTAGTATATAAATATACATGCGTGTGTGTGTGTGTGTGTGTATACTATAAATAATAATTGGGCGTTTTACTTATTTGTTGTCCTTTTGTTTTGAATTCCTATTCTCATTAAATGCTTATTACTGTTATATAGGATTTTTACAGTATGATGTATAATATTTAAATTACATTAAATGAAAATATACAATAATAATGTACAACAAATACTATATATACAATAATAATGTACCACAAATACTATCATCCTGTGTAAGTATTTTTAACAAATCTTGCTTATATAAATAGGCAAATCTTTTGATTTTTGAATAAAACAAACAAAGACCTCTTATAGCACAGATTTAAGATCATACCAGTCGAAAAGGGCCTCCTTTCTTGTTTCTCGACTGTGCCCCCAGGACACTCTGTACCAAGAGATTCAGCCTCCCTCCAGTGATTGGCACTATGATCCAGTGAGCGAGGCCTACGACTGACTTTCACTGACCCTCCAGGAGCCGCCTCGCTGGATACAGAGTAACAAGAGTCTGACAGAGAACTTCCACTGACCGAGTAAAAACCTGTGGACAAGAGAATGATAGATGCAGTTAAGAGTGTTAGGGGGTGAAGTGCTTCAGGGGTGACACGTGATATAAATGATGGGATTGCCATAAAAAGCTAGGGTTAATGTTTGCCAAACTAAAGAGAACTCTCATAAACTCAGAAACTGTGTGCCATGTTGAAGTTAAGAGGTCAACACTGAATCATTTGTTTCAAATATAGCCCCAGGCCATTCAAGCTATGAGTCATATGCTTCTGTGAAATGTGTTGCAATTTCATGCAGGGCTCATTCTTCAGAGATGGCTTAAAGGATAACTGCTTTTGATTTAGACATATCACATAGTTTCACTGATTGATGAATCTCTGCAAAGTTTATCCAAACAGGTTCCAGTGTGTTGTGTAAGTTTAATCTCATCACGTAGAGCTAATGTGTGTGTGTGTTTTGTATGTTAGAATATAGCCTCCTATCCCATTTTATTAGCAGAGACAATTATAATTGAGTCATATACCGAACTATTAAAACTTAAAACTTTTTTTTTTGTCAGGGCATCTAAACAGTGATTTATTCTCTATTACATTAATATATACACTCACCTAAAGGATTATTAGGAACACCATACTAATACTGTGTTTGACCACCTTTTGCCTTCAGAACTGCCTTAATTCTACATGGCATTGATTCAACAAGGTGCTGAATGTTTAGAAGTGTTGGCCCATATTGATAGGATAGCATCTTGCAGTTGATGGAGATTTGTGGGATGCACATCCAGGGCACGAAGCTCCCGTTCCACCATATCCCATTCATTTTAGTACAGTGAACTCATTGTCATGTTCAAGAAACCAATTTGAAATGATTCAAGCTTTGTGACATGGTGCATTATCCGGCTGGAAGTAGCCATCAGATGATGGGTATATGTTGGCCATAAAGGGATGGACATGGTCAGAAACAATGCTCAGGTAGGCCGTGGCATTTAAAACGATGCCCAATTGGCACTAAGTGGCCTAAAGTGTGCATATAAAACATCCTCCACATCATAACACCGCCACCACCAGCCTGCACAGTGGTAACAAGGCATGATGGATCCATAAATCACCTTTCTTTCCCATTCTGACATTCAGTTTGGAGTTCATGAGATTGTCTTGACCAGGACCACAGGCCTAATTATTAGATAATTGCATTAATGAGAAAATGAATAGGTGTTCCTAATAATCCTGTAGGTGAGTGTATATATATAATTGAATATAATAAATACATTTATTAAGATTCAATTAATTCTAATTTGCTATAGTTGCTATAAGTTTTGTTGTAAGCATTGTGTACGTCTAAGAACTGAATAGTTTTTTTCTATACAAGAAGATCCTCAAGTTTAGGATCAGTTTATTTTTCTTTTTTGTACGTTGATTCAGAAAGGATACACTTGACTTTTACATTGTCACAAAATTATACTTTTGAATGTTCTATTCATCAAAGAATCCTGAAAATAAAAAAAAATGTTTCATGAGCACTAAATCAGACTATTCGAAAATTTCTGAATTTTTGATTGGAGTAATGTTGCTGAAAATTCACTTAAATAAATCACAATTTATAAATTGTAATAATTCAAGGTTTAACATCTCTTCATCCAGGTTTTGACGAGCACTGCTGTGCTGAATGTCATGCAACACCAAATAGCCGCTGTGACTAAATAATTATATAATGAACCAAAAAAACAAATACTAAAAAGGGGAAATAATACTGTGGAACAGTGACTAATCACACAATTCTCTTTCAGTGAATATAAACAGCTTAGAGAAGCACCTCTGTTAAATGTCCAAGTAAGCACACAAAAAAATATTTTGAAGTGCTCTTTACAAAACAGCAAAAAGTTTTTTTTAAATGAGGAATTTATGGTATCAGCACCTGAGCTGGGTCTAGAGTCGCAGTCAAGCGGTGTAGTGCCAGGGAAGTCTGGGGTTTGAGAAGACAGCAGATCAGATGGGACATCCCAGGACAACGTGGACCAACGTGAGCTTATCCCCTCTCCTGAAGTGCTGAGGCAAGACAGATCAGGGTTTGCAGAGGACAGGCTCTGAAACAGATGGAGGGTTCATGTTACTACAAGATACGGTGATAACCCAAAGACCCTGTTTACACCTGGTTTTAACATCATGAATGTATTTGTAAATTGTACTTGTGTCTAAATGCTAATTCGTCATGATGAATCACAGACAGCAGCAAAGCAGCAAACCTACTCACCTATCATTTGACTATTTCAAGAATGGTATTAGTAGAAATTACCATCTGATTGAATACATACATAATGCACACATCACTGAACATCAATGCCTAATATAAACAAAGTGACAAACAGATAATGTGCAATTCGATTTTTTGCACTTTATCAATTGTAAAACACTGACGTAATGAATGATTCATTTAGTCCTGAAATCAGAGATCCTATCCTCGAAATATGATCACAGCTGGTCACTGGAGAAGATGCATGTAAACCAGGTGTAAAAACAAACATTTGTCTCGGCTGACCAGATCAACCCAGACCCATACAAGGATCTGTGATGTATATATTTACAAAACAGTACACCTAAGCCACGTTGTTAGCTGGTAACTTTATGATGTCTAAGCCTGCTTTTCTGAGAGGACTTCTTTAAAGGACTAATAACTGAGAACAAATCAAGGGAATGCTTTTGCTAAAGTTAAGTTCACTTCTGCTCAGAAGTTTTAAATCGCTTATCAGCATGAAGCTACTGGGTTTAGCTGTTTGTGATCCCCAACCTCCCCCCATCACAAGGAATCTCCCCTTGCTTAACTTCTGAGGAATCCCATCAAACCAAGTGACTATTGTGCATATCCTGTTAAGTCCGATCAACCTTCTGTCAGACTTTAACCCAGACAATGCAGGTGATGCATTGACGAAATGAAAAAAACTGGGGGAGGGCGGTTAATAAGCAGAGAGTGGAGAAAGACAGATGATGAAACAAAGGAGAAAAGGAGAAAAGAAGGGGGGATAATGGGTACTGAAAGGCAGACTTTGACCAGGCTTATCTCTGCTCCAGCAGTTAACCCACAATTCCTGGCTTGGACTACAAAACTATATATGGAAGGTAAAACATATGTAAAAGTGAGCAGGATATTCGGGAGGGGGGGTGAAGGTGGAATACTCATGGAGGGGAGCATAAAGCATAAATAGAGTGATAAAATGAAGAGTTTGGAGAAAAGTAGAGAGCACGGGGGATGGGTTGCCTAGTGAGACAAACAGCATGAAGGAGGCATCTCTTATGTGAGACCCCCACCACCACCACTCCTGGATATAACTGCCTCCCCCACTTCACTTCAGAGAACTGTCAGGCCTCTCTTCTCTTCCTGCCCTCTCTCTACGTCTCTTTCTCGCTCTCCTTCTCTTCTCCTCGCCCACACATCCGATTCAGCAGCAATACTTTAACTCTCTCTTTACTGATGGAATATGAACGAACACGTGAATTGACACTTCCACGTGCATTGGACAACAAACACTTATTTCTCACTTTGGTAGTCAGGTCAAATTTTTCGAACGCAGAGCAAAACTGCTTTGAAACGATATGCGTTGATTTGACTATCACAAAACATAAATAAACTTAGAGTGTAAATTCCCTCTAAAGTCCCTAATTCGTTCACATAAACATCTAGACAGAATCTATACTGCATTATCGTGGTATACAGTTGCAATTTATTTCATTTCACCGGGATGGGGCTTGGAAGAAGCATTTGCTCAATAGGGGAAACCTGATATGGGTCTTACACAGGGTGCATTGGCCATTTTCCAGCTACCGATCAATTCATGGAGTGCTCTGGCACATGGAAACTGCATTTCATGAGGCTAATGATGCAAATGGACATAAAATAATGAAAATAATGAGGTGAATGGCTATCAGCTCCATTGGCAGAGGAGTTACTCATTCAATTCCCTCACTGACACAGTAAAATGGTTTAACGTCATATATTATAAAAACAAGGTGAGTCTTGAGGGAAGAAGATGGAAGGCACCCTTTCAGCCTTTGACTGAAAAACATATCATATTGTCATAGGCTAATAAAACAACGCCAGTAAAATGAAAGACTATAGTAGCTGTGAAAACAGATACAGCATTCAGCCATAGCTCAGCAGTCCATCCTAGTGAGGGGTTAACATTTCAGTTGCTCTGCATGGCACACCCCCGTTCTACATTTCTCTGTCCATTTCCCTCTATCCGCTCTTTCCCTCAGCATGTATCAGAGGAGAGGTGATATCTGTGACGCCCGACAACAGTAACATTTTTCCATGTGGTGTTTATGCAAATGGAAGTTACGTAGGTGGAGAGGCAACAACATTGCCCTGATGATGACTCACACTTTTGTCTCATGATACATATTGCTGTTTCTCATCCGCATATTTTGCTAGACTGAATGACTACTTGTAAGTGTCCTTTAAAAGCCTTTTGAAGTTACGAAAACAATTTTGTATGCCATGAAAGAAAATGCTCTTAATCACATCACTTTGATCTAGGAGATCATGGGTAATTATATAAATGTCCAATAATAAATGAGGGACATGAAAAATGTGAGATATTTATGAGCTAATTGGCACTATTAAATGCATTTCAAATTGGTGGCTTCACTTGAGTTCACTTGCACACTGCCCCACTGTCCATTATATAAAAACCCACAATGGTGCTTCTATTGTCAACTTCTCCCATTACACAAGCACATACCTAAACAGCACCTGTTATGTGTCCTCCATACCTGGTCAAGAGCTCTGCCACATCACCATAACAAAATCAACATTTTGTTATTAAAACATTATGCCTGTCCAACATACAGACAGTGCGTGTAGATTAATCTATACCCTCTTAATCTACAGTGCATCATTTGTCACATGACCATATCAATTAAAAAGAGCCCTTTCACATACAGCTGCCTACTTTTGAGATGCATATGAAAAAATTAAAAAGCATTTTTATGCAAAAAATGTCATTTGCATGCCAAAGAAAATTCATTATTTAACATCAAAGCAAATTTATACATATCTAAAAATATAGCATGTATGTTGGTGAATTGCCAATGGGGGAAAAAAAGTTAAAAACATTTTAAAAACGTATCAAATTATTTAATTTTTGAATAAAGCGGTTTTCATAAAATGGGAAAAAATTGTCAAAACATTTTATCATTAGGTTACTTAAAACTACAAATGCAACTACAAAATGTTGAATTTAGGGATCCACTATCGGTTATCAGCTTTCAAATATAAAGAATTATCAGTATTGAATTACAATGAGAAATTTAGAATATTAAAGAATTTGTTCACCCAAAAATAAAAATTCCGTCGTTAATTACTCACCCTCATGTCATTCCAAACACGTAAGCTTTCTGGCCCCTCCATAGACAGCTATACAACAACAACTTGTAAGGCCCAGAAAGGTAGTAAAACATTGTTAAAATGGTCCAAACAATTGTGTTCCGATGACGAACGAAGGTCTTACGGGTTTGGAATGACATGAGGGCGAGTAATTAATGACAGAATATTCATTTTGGGGTGAACTATCCCTTAAAGCATTTGCTAGTTTCTGCAAAAATGAACCATTGGAATGCGAGAAAACATTTAAATAAAAAGTATGAAAAAGGAATGAGAAAAATATATTAGTAATTTAGTTGTGTACATTAAAAAACGCATATAGATTCAACTTACCCCCAACAAATATCTTTTCCCCAAAAAGTCATATTTCTATATTTTATGGATGCTTGCTAACTACAGTTGATAACCACATTATTAAGGCATATTTTTTTTAATTTCTCTTAGAAAAAATTACACAGCTTACCCTACTGTCCCCCACATGACTCCACTAAGAGGTATTTACATTTTTCAAAGGTGCAAATAATCTGCATTGTGTGTGCAGTAGAGCAGTGGCCTAAAATAGCAATGCACTCCAACTCAACCTTGACACGTTGAAGAAAAAGGTGTGTACAATTCTGAAATGTAAACACAGTCAGCAGCAGCTCCTGTAGGTGCTCATGCAACCTGAGCTCCACTGGATGCCAGTGTCACCAAAACGTTTAGCAAGTGCCACCAGCAGGGTTCCACCTCGACGACGAGATCAAAGTTACAATTACAAGGAACATTATATTCCTGTGGTATTTTCCCACGTCCCCACTGACCTGTTGCCTGCGGGAGGTTGCGGCACCATCCTCGGCGGCGCTTTCCAGTCCTTCCCCCTGGTGAGCGGGCGCTTCATTCACGTCCAGTACCGCATCCACCATCTCCAGTTGTCGTCCTCTGAGAAGGTCCAGCTCCATTATGCCTGCGAGAGTGGCTTTCAGTCGCTCTCCGATGCGAACCCGATCGCTCCCTGACCATAGCGAATTCACACAACCGCGGCGTCCGGCCATTGTGCGCGCAAAATCGGTTTTCAAGACAGACACTGTGGTCGCCGTTGAACGCGGAGAGCTCACTCACAGCTCGCCTCTAGCCAGAGTCCCGACTACCGACTGTCAATGCAGCGTGAACGCTGTGCGACATGAGCAAGCACCAGAGCCGATGCTTAAAATTCAGAGTCCGTAACAATGTGTCTTTGCTGCTCACGAAAATGCAGAATGGAGGCGACTCAACTTTCGCTAGGAGGCACATGTAACAAAGGCATACTTTCAAGGTCTTAATTTATTTTACACCCCCGAATAATCCGTCCCCACCTAACCATTTTGAGGCGCCAGAATCATCACGTCAGCTATCATTCGGTTCATGATGATGTGGATTGAATCATATGCGACAGTCTTGCACACAGCTCATTGCTGTAAAGAAAAGAGTATGAATAGGGCGGAGTTAGAACATGAAAGCTCGCTGCTGATTGGCCGGGGAAGTTTTCGAACAGAATGGACTAGTTTTTTTAAGAGGAATGCGAATCTAGTAGTTGGTACGATATAGTGTAGCAGCTAGTAGGCTTCTGAATAACATTTACACGCAAAAAAAATATTATATATTTTGTGTTTTTGTATTGTGTTTATTTATTAAATTGAGGGACTGAACATGTGTGTTGTACTACAGATTGATTTATTCAGCCCAATGACTCGATTCAATTTGAATTCAAAGATTCACGCGCTTCACATGCGAGAAAAATGATTCAGTGCATGAAAAGATTCGATCATTTAAAACATTTCACGTTCTCTTATGAATCACTAGTAGTTTAATTATGGGATCACTTTCAAATACGCAAATAAAGAAAAACAAGTGATGACCCAGATTGTGATTTATAACGAGTATGCTGTTACTTTAATGACGTATTAGCCTACTCTGTGTGTTTTCCCAAAATGATCAAATATCCGCTTGCTTTGGTTGGTTTCAAACATAGACGGTTTCAAATAGCAGCTCCTGTCGGAGACAGAAACAAACCAAGACTTTCTAACCAGCAGGTGACAGTATCTGACTGCCTGTCAAACTGCGTCTTTACTAACAAGACCTCCTTCGGCAGGGTAGCCTACAACGAGCCTAAAGGCACTCACTACTCCCATTTGGTATGATTGCAGAACAAAATATGATTTTTTTATATATTTTTTTTATTAAAAATTGATGGAGCAACATATTTTGTGTGAAAATTAAATATAAAATTGATTTATTTTGTTAAAAAAAAACTTGTTTCTTCTGGTTATTTTGATATAATAATTTATTTATTTTTTCAATGAATATGGCACTGTCATTAAAATGTTCATTTAAAAAAAAACAGAAGCAAAATTATTTTACATTCTGAAAGCGAAGAGATCCTATGAAAATTTATTATACATAGCTTTACAGTTGTAACAAATAAATATATTTTATGTAGCCGTGTAAAATCAGTTTGTGTTTGTAAAACAATTCCAATTCCAATTCATCTGACTGCAAAAATGTACTATTATCTAAGAAGTTCAAAAGAAATATTTATTTTATTAAACAGGCATATAACACAAAATGTTCTTTACATCCAGCTATTCCTTTCCTTTTTCATCACTATGTATTAAACTACACTAACTATTATAGGCAAACTTCCTCCTGAAACCATGAACTGAATGTGAAACCGCAAACTCCAGCAATTCTTATCCATTTCACTTTCTTCCCATCCTCTTTTCCCACAGATTTACTTTTGTTTATAAAATCGGCTATTTTGCCTATAGGCTACACTGATGAGCACAGTCAAGTCAGATCCATCAAAACGTATTTTTCACCTGTTTTCAACCTGCTTTGAAATTTTAAGGTATAGATTTAAGGCAACCCATCTGAACCAGTGAGATGTGTTTTGTTTAACAAAAGAAATTCTGTGTTGTTTCATGTCAGGCACATAATATTGTACACTGTTTCTTTTGTATCTCCCTGACCTCATTGAGAAAGGGGGCATGGAGAGGATGGGCCTTAGGGTAACTAGAAAAGAAAAAGTGGCTTTTGCTCCAAACTCTGAGGCGCTTGGACTCCGTTTCACTATGCAGCCTGTAACCATACTAACCTCATTGTGTTTGGGGTTCAGTCATCTCACTCAAAAAACAAAAACAACAAAAAACAAAACAAAACAAGAGATAGTTCATCTAAAAATAGAAATTCTGTCATCATTTACTCACTCTCATGTCATTCCAAAACATTCCTCTCCGGAACATAATTATACAGGCTGTTTTTATTGTGTTTATTGTTTTTTTTTGTTTTTTTATCAATAAATGTTTTTATTTATGTTAGTTGTTTTAGATTTGTGTGAAAATAAATCATAAAAGTGGTAAAAATCTTACAAATCTACCCCACACGTGAAGTAAAAGTTCATCAGCATGGGGCAAAAGGCACATTGATAAAAATACTCTCTAACATGTTTTCAAAAATGTCTAAGTTAATAAGTTCAAACCAATCACTTTAGCAAAGTTTACTATTTTCGGTTTATTTAAATAATTAATTTTTGTTCAGTAAATATACTGTCATTAAAATGTTAATTTTAAAAATACATTAAAAAAATTAAAAAAAGGAAAGTATCTGAAAGCATTGAATGAGGTCCCATAATACTTTAACAAAGCTTTCCAATAGTAACAAATAAATATGATATTTTATCATATTATATATAATTAATATCATATTTTTAATAATGATAGTTTCATTATAAATTTGGTGATTATCTTTAAGGTGGAAACACCAAACTTGATATATTTACCATCTGAATCTAACCATGTCATGTCAACAAATGGAAAAGTCAACCAGCTGTTTTTGTGCTATAGTGCTTAAACAGACCGTCAAATGCAAAATTTAAAACCTATTGACCTCCATTGTGGCCATATATGTAACCCCTCAGGTCCTACTCACCCCACTCTGTGTTCGGGCCTCAAACCGGGGTCGCCGGTGTGGGAGGTGGGCGCGCTAACAGGGACGCTAAAGACCACTGTAGTGTCAGTTGCTAGTGCGCCTCTTGAGATCAGGGGAGTGAGGTTCATCAGCACAGTTTACACTCACCGTCCTAAACCTCATTCCCATCTGGGTCACACTACCAATGTAATCCCTCAGGTTCTACTCACCCCATTCTGTGAAGGCCTCGAACCCTGGTCACTAGCGTGGAAGGTGGGTGCACTAACCGCAGTCTCTAGCATCAGTCGCCAGTGTGCCTCTTGAGATTGTGAGCTTTACTTGCACAGCTCTCGCTCTGTTACACACACACACACACACACACACACACATATATATATATATAGCCTACAAACAATGGAGATCAATTGGCTTCAATTTTATTTATTTTTTAGTTTCCACCATTATACCATTCATTAGTTCCACACCTTCAAAATATCTTTTGTGTTCTGCAGAAGAAAGTCATTCAGTTTTGGAATGACACGAGGTTGAGTAAATGACAGAATTTAAATTTTTGGGTGAACTGCCTATCCCTTTACATCACACATATGCTATATTAAATGTATTCAATATGAACTGCAATAGTTGATGGCCAAAACAATTTATAAATATCTAAATAAAATTACATTGTATTTTATGCAGGCTATAGGCTTATGTTTAAAAATAAAGACATAAAATAACAGACTGCAATTCTGTTAAATCTTTTTCAATACTAATAATAGCCTATATTAAAAACGAGGCATACAAGGTCTACGTGTTTGTCCCGTTACTCCAGTTCAGTGAACTCTCAACAGTCACACGTACATCAACACATCTGTTGTTCATGTTCACTGTGGTGGTGTTACACAAACGCTGATGCCGTAATTATTAATTGAGCTATCAAGGCACAAAAAAGCGGGCCTGAACTTCAAATAGCCGGTGTCTATGAATGTTGCGTTGCGTTCATTATTAAACCAGCGCGAGGACAGGAGAGGCTGTGAAGAGGTTTTGAAGAGCTTATGTAACGGCTAATATCATCACAAGGTCTTTAAATACACAAGCACTTCTCATCTTTTCACACTTCAGACTGTCCTCCCCCTACCCCCCTACACACATGTATAAAGCCCGAGCGCCGCGAACTGAAAGTAGGCATTCGAGACAATCTTCATCCGAGGGCACTTCGTCAGCCCGGGCACAGCCTCCTCCTACCACACCATCGTACACGTCTCCATTCTCGTCAATCCAGTCAGAATGCCTCCCTACGAGAAATCCATGGAAATTATGCCTTTCAAGCAAAGGAAGTGCCTTGGTAGGTCATGAATTGACAACAACATTCAACTTTTTAGATTTTACTAACTCCTACGTCGCTTGTTTTACATTGTTGGGAATGTTAATTTCATGTTTTCTAACTTTATATCTTTTTAGCTAAAGATAATTTTCCACAACGCAAACAATTGCTATTTAGGCCTTTCTCATATTATTTTCTTATTTATTCTTATTGTTTTATATTTATCTTAAGGAAAGCTATTTTCAATGATTAGAAAATAATAATAATAATAATAATAATAATAATAATAATAATAATTGTTCTTCCAATGTAGAAACAAGAAAAGATGAAGTCTGCACAATTCGGTCTAAGTTCCCCAACAAATTACCGGTGAGGTGCCTTTTTGATTATGGAATGTTTAAACAACAATAAAACAGCGTCTATTTTTAACATTATAAATGTGTATGTTTTGTATTTTAGGTAATTGTGGAGCGATACCTTCGGGAGACAAAGCTTCCCCTACTGGACAAAACCAAATTTCTCGTCCCATATGAGTTGGCATTAGGGCAGTTCCTCAGTCTACTCAGGTGTGTAAACTCTCTCAAAAATAAAAGTACATGCAGTTTTGGACTTGTCATCTGACTGTTTATGCAGCAGAGAATGAGTCAATGCATGTTTTCTTAAGTCAGTATTGAATACATGTTGTGTGAACAGTGAATCATGAATGTTTTGCCCTATTACCACGTTGTTTAGGTCTTTGGATGTCTGTTATGAAGTTTCAAGCAGAATCATTTTCTGTAATGCCAATTTTATGTTTTGCTCTTTCTCTTACAGAAGTAAGATAGCGTTAGAGGCATCTCAAGCTCTGTACCTACTGATCTCAGGCAAGAACATGTCCTGTTTGTCAACCAGCATGGGAGAAGTTTATTCACAGTTCAGAGACCCTGATGGCTTCCTATACATAACCTATGCATCCCAGGACATGTTTGGGTGAAAAGACCCTCCAAAATGACCATGTGACAGAGACTCCAGACGGATGCCTTTCTGAAATCATAACTCTTGCTGCTATAAATGAAGACTCTCACTGTGCATTACACCTAAAACAACACAGTCCACCAATCACACCTGGCCGAGAGGACTCTTCTGACCTCATTTCTCAGTAGTTTAGTTTTCTTTGAGGCTAATGTCGAAGTAAAATCCGTAATTTTGAAAGAGATTACAACTGAGCCGTGTTATGTGAAGAGTGATGGCACTTGCACTACTCTTCAAGCTGCTCAGTTATTAGGCTCTGATTTCTGAAAGAACACAAAAAAGGATGTCCTGTTCCTCAAAGGATCTGAGATGTCCTGTTACAATGAGACTGGGTTTGTTTCTCCCCGTGCTCTTTCTGTGACTGCACGTCTGTGTTTCTAATACAAACACAGAGGAGACGGATAAATAAACAACTATTTGAGCACCTACTCTGGATGAAAATGAGTGCAAACAACACAGTCGCTATGTACTCAGCTTCAACTGCGGTTTATTCTCAATAAATCACTTTAGTTCTTGAATGTCTGATTTTATTTGATTTAATGGATTCTGTTAAAGTGGTTTATTCTGTTTAACATTTTACTAAGATTAACATATCTAGTGACATGTACCATCAAAAAAGAGGAACCTACTTTGCTTATTTGTCATTTGGTTATTTCTGCAGTTTCAAATAAAGAATGTGGCAAGGGAGTGACTTATAAACATGTACACAGCAGTGAAGCAATTCTATGCTAAACATTTGAGTCAGTGCTTTATAGTTTCACACCACTTCTAAAGATGCATCGCCTTCTTACACGTGGCTGTTATTAACCAGCATCTCTAATAGAAGGGTTTAGGTTACTGTGTCAGTAAGAAGTCACATGGGGAGGTGTTAAGCAGGTCAGGTCTATCACTCTGTATAGCTATATAAACAATTTAAAAGACTGCTAATTGCTTATTAGTTTCCCTCAAAATGCAACTAACTATCATTATCTAGCAAAGTGGTTTAATTTAAGATTAAGTGCAGCAAATATAGGGTGAGTTGATGGAGGTAATTTTAAAACTTTCACATCTGCATTCTTACTGTCACTTAGGATATTACTGGGAACTTTAGCACCTTCCTGTCAAGTGTGTACTGAGAGCAGAATGCATTAACCGAGAAATGACAATTAAAAAGTTCAAACGGTGCTAAATTGAGGTCTCTACTGGACAGAATGCACATATCATTGCCAAAACAAAGTACCGGTAGTTGCACTATTGTTCAAAAGTTTGTTTTTGAAAGAAGTCTCTTAGGTCACCAAATGTTTTCAACACCAAATCATTCAACATAGTTAAAACAGTTTTTTATTTGACAATAATACTTTTCAATCTAGTTTTAGAACTGGCCATAGCACCATTACTGTTACTTCGGTGGTGATAAACAACCTCATTGGTGCCCTAAACAGAAAACAGCACTGCGCTGCCTTATTATATGTGGATTTATCCAAGGCGTTTGATTCAGTGGATCATGAATTGCTGCTGAACAAACTTAGCAGTGCATGTTTTGAACATGGGACAGTGAAATGGTTTAGAAATTATTTGGCAGCTCGGATTCAGTGTGTTCATGTAGAGATCAAAAATCTGATTTTCTTAACATATCTAAAGTAAAGGGGTCCCCCAGGGGTCCATTTCGGGACCTGTTTCTATTTATATAAATGATCTGGGTAAGGACATTCAAGCAAACAAACACATATGATGACGATACTAATTTATACACTTGCTCCATCCATAACACAGGCAGAGCAAGGGCTTCAAACTGCATTTCAGTCATTGCAAAGTGCTTTTGTGAGCTTAAAATACGTTTTTAAATTCACAGAAAACAGTTTATGGGTTTTTTTTCCAAGTACTTGATAATTTTAGCATTTTTACATCATATGGTAAAAATTTGAATGAGTATCTTACAAATACTTGGGCATTTGGATGGATTTAGACAGTGCTAATGAAGGTTTGTGATTGTTTTTGTTGAGAGGATACTATATATATATATATATATATATATATACTGTATATATATATATATATATATATATATATATATATATATATATATATATATATATATATATACACACTTTTACTTTTTAGCAGTATATCAAAGATAAGATCTTTAGATGAATCTAAAAGATGCATCTTGAATACTGTAAACAAATATTTTAGACATACTTAAAAAAAACTTCATTTGACAGCGAGGGATCACGTTACAGTAAACTAAGAAAGTAATAGATGCATGACAAGAAAAAAAAATCTGTGATCAACTCTCAATAGCTCCCAAAGAAAACAAGAAACTGTACAGTACAGCACCTCAACATGCCTCAACAAAACTACTTGATGAGCAGAGAGAAATATGACGCCGTCATTGCATTACTTCCATTCCATGAAGAACGCAGTTTTTCCACACAGATTCAAACGCTCTATTGATGCAAGTACATAGTTCCCGGTCATCTTTCACAACTATTAATGTTGGTGTTTGTTTCCAAAGATTTCACTACATATTTCACTACATATTGCAATTTGTAGTGTCTCTAAATGCAGAAAACTCTGAAGCGCATGTTAACAAATAAACTCTTTTATTGGTCAATGAAATTGCTGAATTAAAATAAAGGTGAGGGTTTCAGATCACATAATCCCAATAGAAAATAAAGATACAGCCTCAAAATTACAGATTACGTATACGGATATAGTTTAGAGATTTTAAATCAGAAAACAGTCATCAATTTTCAAATTTGAAAATAAAAAAATACAGATATAATAGCTTTAAAGAAAAAGAATAAGTTAAGGACATCTTTCAAAAAAAAAAAAAAAAACCCAGAACAGCAATTATGTTTGGATATATCATATATGGAATATTTTTCACATTTTTGTTTCTTTAAAGAACCCCCTTAACATCCTCTTTGCCTGCTGCTTTACGACCTCAATCCAATGTCCATTAAACACAACAGTACCATAGAAGTGTTGCAATCAATTTAATTTCTTAGTGGTTTCTCCATTTCTAAACCATATTAAAAATGAAGAAGAAAGAAAGTCACTCACTGGCACATAAGTTCTTCTTGGTTGGTCTCTCTCAGTCCTATCATTCTAAACCAAGCATTTTTGATTTATTACCCTTCTTGCAAATGTATGTTTAAGACAGAAATCCAGTTCCTGATGACAAGTTAGTTAACTGAATGGCCAAAGAAGATGGGCAATTTGGCTTGGGCAATTTGGAATGTAGCTGAAAGCCACTGAAATCCAATCAACTCGAGCCGGCTCTTCAATTCTGCTCGGCCCGTTTGGAAGGTGGCACTAGGTGAGCGGGCAGTTTAGCTGGAAGCTCATGCCCCTCTAGCTTTACCTTGATCAGATGATTCGCCAGCGCAAACTCTTCGTCGTCCAGGTAGCCATCTTTGTCAACGTCTGCCAGAGTCCAAATCTTTCCGAGCACTGTGTTTGGCAGCTTGGATTTCACCAACTCCTTCTTAGCCGTGGCACCGGATACCTTCCCATTAATTGGCGAGAGGGTGTAGAATATTTCGTCATAGGATGGCTTATCACGTCCCACGATCCACTCCAGCTCGTCAATGCCTTCCCCTGCACCTTCTCCATATCCGTGACCAAACGGCCCGCTCATGGTTCCCTCAAACGCACCACCCTTCACTGACTGGCTGGGCATGGCGGCCTCCTCCTTACGGACCAGCGTCATGAGCTTAGCAATGTCATTACCTAGCATGTCTTCCACTGACTCCATTAATTTTGGTTTCATGGCAGGAAATTTGGTGAAGTCATGACCAGCTAGCAACTCCTGTAAAAAAAAATTATTGTGTTATGTTTTTATTTTAAAATGAAAAGCTCTTTATGAAACTTTCATTTATTGGATAAAAATGTATAGCTTCATACCTGCATTTTCTTTAGGTTAGGAAAGTCTCCAGGTGAAATGTTGTGCTCTTTCTGAATCTTTTCATAGATTGCACCCAAGTTGGCAATAAGCTCTTTCTTTTTTGAGTCTTTGCCAAATACACTAGGCATCTCTTTCTTTAGAGAACTGATAATGTAAGCATGTACCTAGAATAAAAGTATTCAGAATTGACTCAAATTAAATACAAGTATCATTGTTGTTCAGTTTAGCACTTCTCACAAGTATTAGGTTCTTTCAGAAAATGAAAATAAGACTTGAAACTTTATCTGTGAGATCAAACTACTGTACACACTCAATGAGGATTAAAGTTGAAAAGATAAAAGTGTCCAAGTATAAGGCATTTTCGTGGATCATCCACAAAACAATATCATATATTTATTTTAAAATAGCTCTCAAAAACTTGGGATTGTTAAGATTTTGTTTTAGAAATAGATCTATTATGGTAGCCAATCCAATTTTCTAACAATAAAAAAATCAGAATTGTAAACATTAATACAATATTTAATACAATACAACTCTTTTTCTATATTTTAAAATATGAAATCATTCTAATATGCTGATTTTATCATCAATGTTGAAACCAGCTGTGCTGCTCAATATTTCATAGAAACCCTGATACCATTTTTTTCAGGACCCCTTAATGAATAGAAAATTCAAAATAACAGCATTTATTTAAAATAGAAAATTGCTGAATACAAGTAACAATTTCTTAAAAAATAATAATAATAATATATATATATATATATATATATATAAATATTGCTGATTCCCAAACTTGAACTATGGTGTGCGTGTCAGTTTTACCTTAGCGAGACGTGCTCTTTTGATCAGATCATTGAGCTTCCGTAGGGCTGCATTCCTGGGAAGACTTTGAATATCGCTGAAGAGGTCCTTCTCCTCCGCTTCAAACAGCTTCCTGTTATCTGCGATGAGAAGTGGCTGAGCCCAAAATGAGCCGATATACACTCTGACCACCTCGGGGGTGTTTATGATCTTCCCCAGTGACCACATGAGGGCACCATACACCCTCATCAGCTGCTGGGTGCTGATCTGGTCAGCTTTGTTCAGAACCACACGCATCTTGTCCTCGTGGTTTTTCAGGGCCTTGATCACATCTGAGAACTCATCAGATATGTCCAGCTTGTGGGCATCAAAGAGCAGGATGATTCGGTCCACTCGTTCGGCGAACCACTCAAGAACTGCTGCAAAGTCATACCCTGAAATTGAGATAAGATACAAAGAGGTGCATTAGATTGGGTCCTAAATCAAAGCTCTGGAAAGAGGGAGTTAACAGTGCTGCATGCAACATCTTAGAAAAGGAGGTCAGGGATAATGGATTTGATTAGCGACAACGTCATCTGATCTCAGTGAATTCAGATAATTATAAACAGCAACTATAAAGCTGTGTATTCTGAGAAAGGAGATATGCTGCCTGTGAAATCCCTGGTGTCTCTGTACGTGAATAGAAAGTCAACTATTGCCATCAAACTTTGTCATCATTTACTTTTTCTGTAGAGAACCAGTGGCGGTCCTGGCTCAGTCATAATCAAAGAAAAAGGACATTTTCAAGTAAAGAATATGCCATAGGAAGTATATTAAACAATAATTATATTAAATAAAAATGTGCCAAAGAAAAAAAAACAAAGCTATTTTTAACCTACAATGATTGTGATTTAAATGATTGTTTTTGAAATAAAACTGGGAAAGAAAAAAGAAGGAAAAAGGCATTTCAGAAAAACTACACAGAGAAAGTTGTTTTTAAATGAGGTTACAGTAAAGTGTAAAACTCTAAAGACTTGAATATAATAAAACTTTATTACATTTTTAAACAAAATCAGCAGTCAGGCTGTCAGAACTATAAAAAAGTCAATTTTAATAATAGGCGTTTTTTAATTAAATCAATTAAATGTTTATATTTATTTTCGATTCTTACATTTACTTTATTTAGTTCTAACACTTCTTATTTTAAATAAATAATATTTTTACATAATTAAATTATTATTACATTTTAAATTATTATTAAAAAATAATAATAAATGTACCAAAGTATTTTTTAACAATAATCACAATATAAAACGTTTTTTTGAAAATCTACAAGCCCCCTCACAGTTTGATAAGGCATTTTACTTCTGACCCAGGAAAACATTTACGAAATTCAGAAAAATCACATAATCAAAAAAACAAAACAAAAAAGAAATTGAAAACAGTCAGTGAGAGGTGCTTCTGGGAAACCTGCTAACATTTCAGAGAAAAATCTCACATGACCCTGTACCACAGAGGAACTTTTGGTTCCACATTTCATAAACTCTTTGCCATTTCATGACCCCATTTCCAGCAATTCCGCGTAAACACTTTCACACATGGATGAATTCCAGTTGCAGTAGTAAACGCAAACAGCAAGATGACATCATAATGGCAACCCACGGCATCACTAGAGCACAAAGGCTGTTTTAGCTGCAGTCAGACAGAAATACTCAAACAGCCTTTCATGCTTAGTCCCACACAGCCACAACTGTGGCACACTCTGTTTGTGTCTCTACTGGGACTAGTGGTGTGGAAGCGTCAGGCCAGGGTCTGTGGAAGCGCCATGACTGCTGCGTGTCTATGGTATGCTGGGGCACCTTGATCTCAGTGTCTGGTTACCGTCTCCACTGGCCCCAGAAAGGACAAAAGGGTCACATGACTCTTGAGACATATCCTGTAACAATGCTACATTTCTGTTTCTTAACAGCTGTCTCTTTGTGATGTTGCTATCTGTATCTACAATCGTACTCTGCAATAAGTTGACACATGGGCCAACTCAGCGTTTCCTTCTGATTCTTCCTGTTCACAGATGAACGAGAATGGAGCGTACATCAGTGACTGTGTGTGTGGAATATCAGGCAACTCAAAACACACATGCAAGCTACCAGTCATATGACAATAAAACACTTCTCGACCCACAAAACCTCTGTAGTGGTATAAAAAGAGGAAACTGGGAACAGTGAGTGTGGTCAGGAATATTTTTGGCACAATAGTTTTTTCCTTTTTAACATTAGGCCAGTTCGACTGCTTTTATGTGTGGAAACAAACTTGCCGACATTCTGCAGCTCTGACATCCTGTTTAATTTTTGTTACATCTTCAGCAAAAATGACTATTACTAGGGGATAAAAAGATATTCAAATACTTCCTTTATTAAAGGGATTGTTCACTTTGAAATACATTTTTGATATGTTTTTTTAGCTTACCTCAAGGGCATCCAAGATGTAAAAGTCTTTGTTTTTGAAGTAGTTTAAATTTTGATATTATTATTAGGTCAACCCTTTCTTGTCTATCAGTCATATAATGGAGGTCTATGGTCACCACCTCAAAGAGCATGCACAGAGAAGTCCAAATTAAACATGATTTAATGACTTGTATACGTAAGTACACATTGATGGCCCAAGACACGAAACGAACAGTTTGTGTGAGAAAACGAACAGTATTTACATAATTTTCACCTCTTGAAACCAGGGGTAAAAACGATATAAATACTGTTCGTTTCGTGTTTAGGCCATCAATTACATTTACGAGACATTAAATCATGTTTAATCTGGACTTCTCTGTGCATGCTCTTTGAGGTGGTGACCATAGACCTCCATTATATGACTGATAGAAACAAAAGTTTTGACCTGAAAATATCAAAATTAAAGCTGCTGCAGAACCAAACACACCTACATCTTGGATGTTAAAATTAATTTCAAAGTGAACTATTCCTTTAAGGAAATCCACTTAAAATTTCATACAATAGTGTTTAGGAAATGATGTCAGACTAGTTTTATTCACTTTTCTTCTTTCAAAAATAAACAAAAGTGAATTTACAGGAGGTCACAATAAAGTCAAACTCCAAACAAAGGCTTGAATAGGATCAATGCAAGTATTACGCAAACCATCACTGACTAATAGATCCATAAAGGAAAGTCAAAATAAACTAAAGAAGAGAGCACACGTCATATAATTATGTGAAGTGACAAAAAAGAAAGAGCAGCAAAAAAAAAAATAGGATAAAAGATCAATAATACGAATGTATAAAATAAAAACATTGATAATATTATTAGCATTATTAAATTATCGTGACATTTTGTTATACATTTTAATTTGTAACATTTTAAAATAATAAAATTTAATAGAAAATAAAAATTTAATTATTGTTGTTTTATTATTATCATTATTAAACCCAAGGCTGCTGACCTCTGCTGATCCTTTGTTTCTCCCCTGACAGGATTCCTGGAGTATCGATGATACTGATGCTCTCCAAGACCGGGTTGTTTAACTGAGCACACATGAACCTACAGGTACAGAGAGAGAGAAAGAGAGCGAGTCAAACAAGGAAAGTACAAGAGACTGTAACAGGTTTGGAAAGTTTTTCTGAAGCCAAAATATAGCACAAAATATAGCTCTTTCCCTTCTTTTTTTTAAATTTCTGAAGATACCTTTAAGAGCAAAAGTAAATGCTTAGTAAACAGATTTTATTAACATCTGGAAAGAATATCAGCCATTTTAAAACCACACAAACAGTTTACTTCCTTTTGTAACTACATAAATGTTTCAGTAAGCATGAGAACGGGACTAAAGTTGAAATCTGTAATAACACAATGAACTTTGGCTATACAAAGACACAGACTGTTACAGTGATTTACAGTCTTTTCCCTGTCCGCCTACAGCACTGCCCAGCTGCTTACCAACACGCATATGCGAATCTCTGTCACAAGGCCGATGCTTACAGCTAGAACTTGCTTAATGAAGCATAGAAACCACTAGAACAAACCGGTTATCCACAGACATCAAGGACAAGATATAGGTTCCCTTAAAAACATGTTAAAGAAAACTGTCGAAAAATAAAGAGGCCTCATGATCACATTTTATTTGACTTTTTGTTTGACTGTGCTCTTTTGTGTCATCTAATAACAAACCTTAAGTAACAATAACTTAAAAAGGACAGAACATTCACTACTAAAGCCTTTTTTTACCAAGCCAAAAAAAAAAAAAAAAAATCCTGGAAGACAGTGTAAGGTCATAAACTGGGCTGATAAATAAGCAGGTATCTCTCAGAAAGAAAGGATAGGCAATCTTCTCCCTTTTTCTTATTAGAATACTCACATATTATATATTGTGAACAGTCTACACATTAAAACTTTTCAGACATTTTTAACATTGCAATATGCACGCGAGTTTCACATTGTGAAATATTCAAAAGTCTGACAGATGGAACCAGTTTACACTGCTTATAATTTCATGATGACCACAAATAATCATGTGACCAACACCAAAAGTGGGAAGAAGGGAAATATATTCAGAATAAAATACCATTATTATTGTATTGTGGGTTTTATGGTTCTCCTTTTGGGACCAAACATTTATTTCAACTGAATTAGCCTTGAACCTTTTTCCACTAGCATATGGCAGTCCACTGGTAATCCCAGCCAGTTTCAATCCGCTTGTGTAAACTCAACACCTGACACACACCACCCAGGAATCTGTTACCGCTATTGTACAGTCAATGTGGAAATTGTTCAGACTGGCATCACACTGTGTCCTGGTTAAGGTGTTGCCTCTACTGTATGGGAGGTAGCTTAAAAAGTTAGTTTGGAAAAGGAGACGAATAGACTAACAGGTCAAGAACAAATGTCTGTGTGACAACTCACCATATGCAATGATGACTCTAACACACACAGATGGAAATGATGACAACTCTTTAGAAAGCGAATAATGACTGAATAATTGTGAGGTCATAATTAAAAAAAAACGGATAAAGTAAAGCTTCTTTTGTCCATCAATTAAGTTACTCAAAATACATTTTATTATAAAAAGACTTACATCTATATTATGATGAACATTTATAATGAACATTATGGGGGAAAAAATGTTAGGAAGGAATTATGTTTTAAAATATTAAAACGAAAAACTATTCACCACTTTTCTTTTTACCAATGTCAGTGTGGCATAACCAACAAGCAGAAAGCAATACATTGCCATGCCACGAGACAGGAAAGATTTATTAAATATATAATTATATTTGATATATTTCACATAAAAACGTATACATGTTTTTTTATGAATAACCTATCATAATTAGAAAAGACAGTTTTGTTCAGATCAAAAGAAGACTCAAATGAATGATTGTTGTAATATATGTTTATGTTTACACAAAAAAAAGGTACACCAGTACTTTTTACTTAACTCTTACATGACTTCATATTTTTTATATTTATTCAAAATATTTGTAGAAAATCTATGAATGTTTTATTTTTATTACAAGAACTAGAGACGTGATTTAAACAAGCAGATCATTTTAATTTGTAATGTGTTCAATAATGTGTGGGATTCTCAAGTCTGCATCTGCAGCATTTGTAAGTTAAGAGTGAGAGAAGTGCTACGCACTTTAGCGTATTTCCCATAGGTATTTCCTGATTCATTAGCATAGTTTACCTCCAACCACCACACCTGTCAATTCATACAGTGACACTTGAGGTATTTATCAATGGACCATCTTATGCTACATAATAAATGTTGTATTACCTATTGAGGAAAGCGTTACCAAAGGCGTTGAGTTTTCGGAAAGGCTTTTTTGGATCGACAACCAGCGCATTACCAGGTATCATGCCTTCCTGTTCACCGTGCATAACCGCTATGAAGGAATCCGTCGTCGGCTCGGGGCCTATTCTCATCCCGGGGAAATCCTGCTCCATTAAATGCCTAATGAAGGTGGTTTTCCCGGTCGAGTACTGTCCCACCAGAAGCACCATGGGCTTGTTATCAAAGTCGGCATCTTCCAAAGCCGGTGAATGGAAGTCGTGGAAATGATAGGAGTCCTCTAAAGGAAAGAGTTTGGTGCGGTAGAGGCGCTTCAGTCCCTCCGATACGTTTTGGAAAAGATCTGGGTCTTTCTTCCCTTCTCTTTTAGACCAGCTGAACATGATGGTCGTTATGCGACGATTCTAATTCTGAAGGAAAGAACTCGAATCTACGTTCGTACCAAGGCGATGTCCTGTCGAAAGTTTGACTGTCTCACCCCTCCCTTGTACAGTCAGTCACCTCTGCGTTATGACAAGCAGCACTTCCCTTTTTGGCAAACCCCTGAACTGTAATGCAACGCGTATATCTGAGGCTTGTTGCAACACTCCTCTATGGCCGTGCCTCGTTCAAAGTTGCAGTAAGTTAATTCTAATCTAATTGGATCGGATCTCTTCTGAACTTTCTGCAGGTAACGTTATCTAAACCGTGTTTTGTATGCGGAACTTATGCATACTTCATAATAAAAGCCTCGATTTCGTTAAAACAAACAATGGAATTTATTCATGCTGAGGTACCTAAAGCATTAATATGAGGGCGGATAGCATTAGATCACGCATAATAAATACTTTCTTGAAGTGAGATCGACAGTTATGGAACATAATGACCTAATTACTGTGGCTACGTGGCTCTTACGAATCCTGAATGAATCTAGTTTAAAAATATATATATATATTATTATTATGAATTTAGTTAATATGCATGTTTTCTTTTTAAGTTTTATGTTACTATTCTGTAAAAATAGTTATTCAAAAAATATATATATAAATAAAACAATATATATATATATATATATATATATATATATAAACTATATAAATATATATATATATATATATATAGTTTTTTTATTTATATATATATATTTTTGAATAATTATTTTTACAGAATAGTAACATAAAACTTGAAAAACAAAACATGCATATTAACTGAATTCATAATAATATATATATATATATATATATATATATATATATATATATATATATATATATATATATATATATATATATTTAAACAATATTCATTCAGGATTCGTAAGAGCCACGTAGCCAGAGTAATTAGGTGTGAAAATGTGTTTGCCTTCCTTTTTATTTATTTATTTATTTATTTTATTTTATTACGGTCTGTTGTCTATTTAGATAACAGTGAACCCTTGTGGACACAAGTGGCAATTACACTCTAAACATCAGCATACTTTTTCAATTTCTGTCATAGAAAGATATAGTAAAAGCAGTTCTGTACTCAGCAAAAATTATTCTGCAGCCAGTTTCAAAGCACAACCGGATGCAGTAGAATATTTCCTATTAGTAGAATAAATATTACTAGAATATTAGTAGGCTAACTGACAGAACTCACATGAATACTTTATTGTATTTTATTGTTAAATAACACATATCTATTTATTTCTAAATGTATTTTAAAAACCACGTTCTTGTATTACCAGTGATGATGACATTACCATATCACATATTTGTAAATGTATACAAATGCATTATAATTGATACATTATAATAATGTAGATGATAACTTGAATGAGCAGGATAAGGCATGGAGGGGGTAAAGGATCCACACATGCAGCACTTCCGGCTTCTGTCACATGTGACTCTCTGCAGGTAACAGCTTCTCCACTGGCACTTCAATAGTTTTCCACATGGAGTGGCTGTTACATCCAGTGAGCACCACAGCTCTTAACACGTCCAATGCTTGTCCAACGTCCAACCATTTTTTCTGTTAAAAAAGATATGATCAACAGTTAGAACACCCGTCTTGTCTACCCAACTAGAAATCGCATTATGCCATTTCGAAGATAGTCGTTTGATTTGAAGGACAGAGAAACATGCAGGGTTTGAATATGATCTTAGTATTGATATTTATTTAACCTGTAAAATCTGTATTTATATAAACTGTAAATCTGCACTGTTAACCATTCATTTGCTGATCTTTTTCTTATAAAAGAGACTTTGACATGTTGAACTTTACACCTTGACTCTCCTGAAAGTTATAAAGCCAAAGTAATAATTAAACAAATTTGTTAGAATGAAAACTTCTCTGTCTGTTCTTTGTGTAATGTGTTGACTACATTTAGAGATGTTTACTCTGTCATTTGGTAATACAAATCCTTCCAAAAAAACAAACCTGCACTATGCCTGTAAATAAGACTTTCCATAATCACAAAAATAAAAAAGTAATAATAAATTGTTAAATATAACTCACCTCTTCTGTTCTCCTTTGTATCAGAAGGTGGAAATTATGGTTGATGGAGTGCTACGATATATTTAAGCACTCAAATGACTGGAAAAAGTGCGAAAGAGAAAGAAAAAATAGAGGAGCATGTGTGAACTTCTGTCATTCAGAAGAAGAATGTCATAGAGGACTTTGTTGGCAGATTAATTATTATACATTCATCCAATAGGTAACAAGCTGGCCCATCCCTGCACTGTTTGCACATCACCTGTACCATCATATCTTCACATAAACACTTTGCAAAAGGACATTGGACACTTTGGATGGCATAGGTCTACATTGAGCAACTTGTGCTTATATTGTCCTTAAAATGAAGACTGTTTTTTTTTAAAGTATTTTGATATCTAAACATCGTTGTAATGTTATAGGGGGAAAAAACAGCCCTGAGACAAGAATTACGGTTAGATGGTTTTATTTGAACCGATGCTGGATGTAAATATATTATTATTATCCCATGCTTCACTTCTAATTCTTTTAGAAATAAAACCGCGCACAAAACCTGTTTAAACATGCCATTTTATATAGACCTATATAAATATAATGTAATATATATCTATACTACTAACTAAAACGATTTTATAAAATTCGAAATAATTGCTTTTATTTTGTTTGCTTAACCCCTAATCATGTGGTAGTGGACCATGAGCGGGACACAGGTCAGAGAAAATCGCATTTTCGCGAATTGGCCGTCGCGGGATTCCGTAGTGTGTGGAAGCGTCCCAGTGCTGATAACAAATGTAAGTAGCTGTTGAACGATGTACAGGGCTAATTAATGATGAAATTAAGTAAAAATATCGTACCAGATATACTGAAGCGCTATTACTTAATAAAGAACACTGTGAACAGCTCTCTATAAGATATATTAGCAAGGCAAAAAATAATTAGCTGTTGCTGGAGCCTGATCAGTGTTAGCCTGCCAGCTAGCTGAATTTGATCATGTAACTTATTTATCAGCGTAAATATTATAATTACACTGTAACGGTTAGATATGATTGTTATGTTGTGAGAATATGATCATGTGACAGTCAGAAAAATAATATAATTGGATAATCTCATTGTTTCGAGCTGGTGTAACGAGTCCATACCCAAATGTATCACTTTGTAGTATTTTAAATTTTACATCTATAAAGTATTTTAAGTTCTTTTTCAGTAGAGAATAAAGAAATCGACCATAAAACAGCCCTAATTCTATAAAAGCTTTTGAACGAGCAAGAAGTGTTTTATATTTATTTTGTCTTTAATTGTGAACTTTAAAAATGCCATGATTTTTATTGTTGTAATACATTTATTTTCAGCACAATGGCTGAGTGCACTACCTTAGACAGTTTGCTGGAAATGGGCTTCGACAGAAACAGAGCGTAAGTGATGTTTTTACAGGGATGTTTACACCCTAATCCAGTATTTTGCATTCACCCAGTGATTGTTTTGTAGGGAGAGGGCAGTAGCACATACTGGAAACCAGGGCATTGAGAGAGCAATGGACTGGTGAGTCATCATGGACACATTTTGGCATATGTAACATGTTTATACGGTCATGATTTTTGATGACCTAGGTGAGATTAGGCATGACTGAAGGGAAACCCCCCCACAATTTTCATGATTTAGTTATTTTTTTTTTAAATAAACTTCAAATTTATAAAATTGCAATTTTATAAAGTATATAATTAATAACAATAAATATATATATTTTTTTTTTACAATTCTGTAACTCTATAGGTTAATGGAGCATGAGAATGATCCAGATATAGATGAGCCATATGTTCCACCTGCTGGGAATACTCTCGGCTCAACAGAAGGACAGATCCAGTCTCCTACAGAAACCTCTGAATGTATGTTCTCCTAATGCTCCTCGCTCTCAATTTCATGAAATCATTGTGGTCACACATCACAAAATGTTACTTTCTCTTTCACTTTTGATTTGAACTAAAACAAAAAAACAGCTATTGAAGTTATAGGCGAAGAGGGAGACTCCAAGCAACCTCTGACAGAGGAAGAAAAGAAGGAACAAGTAAAACGGTTTGTGCTTTGTACAAGCTGATCTTAAAATGTAAAAAAGCTTACATTTAAAAGTTGACAAAAAGTATTGCTTTTCTTCTAGACTGGAGGAGTTGATGAAGGCGAGGCAGGAAGAGAGGAGAGAGAGAGAGCGACAGGAGGAGGTAGATAGAGAAAAGCAGAGAAGGAAACACGGCCAAGAGCTGCTGCAGGTTAAACAAAAGCTTCAGGACGACGAAATGAAGAAGCTGGCGGAACTGCGCAGGAGGGAGAAGATGGAGGACAAGCTTGCCAAGTAAGACGAGCATGGATACAGTGCGTGTTGGTGTAAAGTGTTAACTTCAATTCAGTAGTTCTCAATCGATTTGATTCCAAAGCCCCCATTGTCCACAACAATATTCAAAGTCCCCATGACTGTGATCTACAGGATAAGGATTAAGGGATAATGATTTTTTTCCCCCCATTTACAGCTTGGCATATCTAAATATTTATGGTATGCCCATGCGGTTTTAAGATTTTATTAATATCTATTTAAATTTAATTGTTTATTCATAGAAATGTTTTTTAAATAAATATGGAAATAAGAAATAAATAGATTTTTAGTTGTTTTGGCTTTATTGAGCACTTTAATCAGCCCAATGCACACAGCTGTATTGCGCCATCATCCCATTTCACGGCCACCACAGAGGATGCGGTGATATTAGAGGTATATTTCCCTAACGAAAGCCAAATTTTGAGCAAATTGATCTTTAATTCATCCACATTCTCATTTTCGTCTTAGTGAAATGGCAGTGATGCACAAAGGAAATTGGGTATAGTATACATAAACTGGAAATTGTTATGCGTGAGAATGCAAAAAAAAAAATCCTGTCCACACCCAAATGTTTCTCGCTAAAGTCTGTATACTTTTTAGTTTTGCCAAGGTACCTTAAGGGGCTTCATACATTGAGAACCACTGCTTTAAATGAAAGTAATAACCTGTGATCCTTTTGTCAGGCAGCGGGTTAAAGAAAAGATTGCACGAGACAGAGAGGAGAGGGCACGAAAGGTATTCCTTTACATACAATGGTTTTACGTTGCTAAGGATACACTAATATTAATATTTATCTCATGCTTAGTACAATATATATCAAGTTTATAAATAATAAATGACAAAAACCTCTGTTTCTTGGCAGTTCGGAGGCGGTTCAGCAAGCACGGGGTTGTCATCTCCCCCCTCTGAAGCCCCACCACAGTTTCCACCTGAGAACCAAGGGGCACCTCCTGCTAAGAAAGACTATGATGACTGTCGGATACAGGTACTGCCTCAACACATGCAAGGATGTTGACTTGTTTAATTGAGCTGATAGAAATTATTTTCATATATGTTCTTATGCGCCTGAATGATTCCTAGAATACATCACCATATTGAAATGACTCCCTTTGGTCATTAGGTGCGTCTTCTAGATGGAACCACCTTGAGTACTGTCTTTAAGGCTCAGGAACCTCTGGCGGCTGTGAGAGTCTATGTTCAGATGAATGGGGCAAACGGAGAGGATTTCAACCTCATCACCCCATACCCTAGGCGCGTGTACACAGATCTAGACATGGAAAAACCCCTGCGTGAGCTGGGTAAGAACACTAATATTAATTAGGTTGTTGTTGATCACAGTTCTTTGTCTCCGAGGAATCAACCTCAGACTTTGTTCTCAACATCAGTCATTTATGGAGCTTTCGTTTTACTTGACAGGTCTGGTGCCTTCTGCCGTCCTTGTTGTCACCAAGAAATGAGGTGAAACTATTCTAGAAACAAACTGTTCTTCCAGACATCAATGCAAGATCAAGCAGGCGGAGACTATGTATCAGTGGACTTATACTGCAATGATTTCACTCAACAAAGCGCCAAATATACAATGCAACGAGTTGAAAAGTACTTTCATCAAATGTAAACCTGCCGATACCGCTAAATAAAGGGCCAAGTGTGTTCTCACAGTAATGAACATTGAGAAGGTGGTTGTTAACTTTGTTTCACATCATGGGAAAATATGACATTTTTAACAATAAAATTGTTAGTTGTAAAACTCTTAGTTGTATGATTTGAATTTTATGATGCTTTGGAAGTGAAGGGCAAAATTTGTAAATAAGAGCTTTTTCAGGGACATTCACGAGATGTTAGATATAATATTAGTAAAATGCTATATAGAAATGCATGTCCTTCAATAAAAACCCGTTATTGAGTGGGATGGGGAAGATATATGAAATTTAAAACTTCATTACAATGTTTTATGTAGATTATATTTTATTAAAATTATAAGAGAGTGACTGCACAGAATAAACCGAATTTTAACTTGGTACAAAATGGTCAATGGAAAAATGTTCACAATCCATTTTAGGGAGTCAGTAAATGTAACTTAATTCACAGATAAATTACTTCAAAACCAAGTATGAACCACTATATATATATATATATATACACACACACACACACATATGCATTTTAAGTTGGAAGGTGGCACACAGTATAAAAGTGTAACAGTATAGAGAGTGTGACAGCCTTTAAAAACAATAAGTTTGTACATTTTATCCCTGTCTTTTGACACTGGCTCATGTTTTGGGGGATTGAGTATGTGTGAGTGGATCACATAAAGCAGCACCCTGGACCGCTGTCTCTGAAGAGATTTAGCTGGGAGGGTAGTACTGATTATATTGGCTCCATGGGTTTTGGTAGCTGCCATAGCCTCCATACTGCTGCTGAGACACAGGGACAATATTTGTATACAAAACACATTTTAAATCACCAATGCACCAAAGTTTAATCTTTGAAAGCTCTAATTGCCTGCCACTGGGTAAATGTAGTGCTTCAACAATACACCATTTGTGTGCAAATTCAATTCTTTACCTGATACCAGTTGCCATAGCTTCCATACGATCCACTCATGTCTCCGCCCATCATAGAGGGAGGTGGTGTCGTCATAGGAGCATGAGGCATTGTGAGTGGAGCAGTCTGTGGAGGCACCGTCAAGGAAGATCCATCATCCATTTTGCTCATCTTTTCTGGATCATCATAATCGCTTGAGGAATACACAGAAGCGCATTAAAAAGTCTTACACACAACTAAAAGTTGAAAGGAGATCTCTGGGTTTGTTTATGGAGGTCACCTATTCTCTGCTTCTCTCTTTGCATTGTGTTCCTGTAGCAGCTTCTGGTGCTCCTCATACATGCTCAACACACTGATAACATACAAGCAAAACATCTAAGTAATATTCAAGTAAACCTATTAATGCAGAATACACAAAAGAAAAAGTAGAATCAATGTACTGAGTAAATAGAAAAGTAATATATGACCCTGGATTACAAAATCAGTCGCATGTTGAAGGGGTACATTTCTGGCAATAGCCAGATAAATTGTATAGGTCAAAATGATTGATTTTTCTTTTATGCCAAAAATCATTAGGATATGAAGTAAAGATCATGTTCCATAAATTTCCTACCGTAAATATATAAAAACATTTATTTTTGTGAGTGAATGCAGCACAATCGTAAACATAAATGGAGAACTTTAAAAGTGATTTTCACAATGTTTCGATTTCATATTCCAGATTTTCAAATAGTTGTATCTTGGCCAAATATTACTAGCAGACGTATTTAATAATCTTTCAGATGATGTATACATCTCAATGTAAGAAAATTGACCCATGTGACTGGTTTTGTGGTTCAAGATCATATATATATATATATATACTGTATATGCAGAATAAATATAGTACTGTGCAAAAGTCTTAGGCACACAGTATTTTCACCAAAATAAATTATATCTTTTGCTGTAGTGTATCAGTAGGAAAAATCAGTTTACATTTCCAAACATTCCTTTTGCCGTTAATTGTAATAATCCAGTGAGATTTTTGTAACGCTCAAGGAGTCTAACAAAAACCAGTAAGCTCCTCACAGAGATCTGATCTCATCATCATCAAGTCTGATAGAACATGAAGAAACCCTGACCTAACTTACCTGTTTATCTGATATTGCCTGTTGACACACTACAGGAAAATAAATAAATAACTGGCTTAAAACCACTGGGGTGAAAATACTAATGTGCCTAAGACTTTTGCGCAGTACTGTATATCACTTGTGCTGAAGCAACTTCTTCAATGGTCCAAATTAATTCTGACCTCTGTACTGTGGTCCCAAAGTCCTCAGCAAACTGCAGGCCACGCTGGGAGAAAAGGATTTTGGTCTTTGGGGAGAGAGGAGCAGCAAGCGCTTTGGCTACACACTGCTGAATCACACCTCCATTAGCCCGCAAGTCACCTGACATCTCCAGTTCCAGAAGGTTCTGGTACAATCTGCCGTTATCCTGAGGAGCCAAATGCCAGAAGATTTAAATGATTGAGTCATGAAATATTGGTATTGTGATCAGTCTCAAGAATAAGCTTTGTAAGGGCCAAGGGGTAAACCAAGCTCTTCCATGTCACAGTAAGATATAGTCTGAAATTCACTACTGTTCAAAAGTTTGGGATTGTTAAGATTTTATGAAAGGAGTCTCTTATGCTCACCAAAGCGGCATTTATTTGATCTAAACATACAGTAAAACAGTAATTATGTAATATTAATACAATTTATAAGAACCATTATCTATTTGAATATAAATGAACAAGAAATTTATTTCTATGATGCATACATGAATTTTCAGAATCATTACTTCTTGAGTGTCACATGATCCTTCAGAAATCATTCTAATCTGCTGATTTGTTGCTTATAGATTTCTTATTATTATCAATGTCAAAACATGATACTATTTTAATCATTCTCAGATGAACAGAAAGCTCAAAAGAACAGCATTTATTTGAAATAAAAATCTTTTGTATTGTGTCCTTGATGAATAAAAGTACACTTTTTCCCCCCAAAACAAAAGAAAACAAAATAAAATCTTACAAAACCCAAACTTTTGAAACGTGCTGTACGTAAAATGTCTAAAATGTCAAAAGCTAGTGTTTTACCGGACTCAGCTCTATGGCTTCCTGTAGAACAGTGCGGGCCCTGGCAGGATTCTTGCACAGCTTGTGAAGGAAACGAGCCAGTTTGATGGAGCAGAAGGCATGGAGAGTGGGGTTGTCTTTACTCTGGTCCACCGTCTCCTTCAGAAGTGACTCTGCTACATCTAAACGCGCTGCTCTCCGCTCCAGACCTACCCTCCTCAGACGCACCGCAGCCAAACCAGGCACTGTTTTCTCAAGGGATTCTAGAATACGCCGTGCCTCTGTAATATTACCTATGGGAATGAAGAGAAATGTAGTGACAGAATGTAAAATACAGTAGCTGAAGACAAGAAATAAATAATAACCAAATCCTTATTTCAATGAAAAAGTATTAAAATGTTTAATATTTTAGGTTAGTGTATTTTCTATGCTAAACTGACTTTCTCACCATGTTTTTCCTCAAATGAGGCCCAATGAAGGTGGATGCTGTGTTTGTACGGAAGATGGATTTCACAACCTCTGCGGTACACATTACGCACCTCCTCCAGGCCGTGTGGTTCCAGGTAATGCACATACTGCAACGCACATGAATAGATTACAAAATGCAACGAGTCTTAACAAACATTGCAAAATAATAATGCAGATAATTATGACATTGAATATATGAATAGGTTGTTTGATCTCCTTTACACTTACTTTAATCCAAAATTCCTCATAGAGTGCACAAGCAATGAGACAGCGCTCAAACAGAATCAGTACTCTCTTGTGCCCTGCTCCACACTCTTGTTTTGAATCTTCATGGGCTTCCACAGCCGTCACTTCAGCGGTCATTGCCGCTGTTTCAGCTTCTGCTATCTCCCAGTCCAGATAGCTATGCCAGGCTTTCAACTGGGCTCTATCCAGAGGCTTCACATGGAAATAAGGCCTTTTAATCTGGACAAAAAGGGAACAGGAAAAACTTCATACACAGTTCAAAGGTTTTTGATAGAAGTCTCTTATGCTCACTAAGATTAAACATACAGTAAAAACAATGATATTGTGAAATAATATTACAGTTCATAGAATCATTAATTCCAGTCCTTGATGCTGATTGGCCAACAGCTTAATCCAACTGTTCTGTGTATCACTGTGCAACGGCCATAGCAACAACCCATATCAAGATATACATGTTTAAAGTACATTTTGATCTATTAGCCAGTATGATAATAGATAAGTGGTTTGAGAAACAATTTGAAGACTTCTGCTAAAATGAACTATCATGCTCCAGTGCTGAAAAACAACATTGATACATTTGAGAAAACTTGAGTCGTGTTGACAAAAATACCTGGCATGCAGCAAACCAAAGTGACAGTAAAATGCACTGGTTTGATGAAAAGGGTTACAGCATTGATTTTTAAACAAATTACCATACTGATTTTTTGCTTAAGAAAAATTTCTTATTTGCAATGTTCAATTTCTTTTATTTTAAGGATTCTTTAATTTAAGAATGCAAATGTCTTGACTGTCACGTTTGATCAATGTAATGCATCCTTGCTGAATAAAAATATTAATTTCTTTGTTAACTGTAAAGCATCTTTATGAGAAACTGTTCAGGGACTTACAGATTCCTCATAGTTCCATCTCTTCCTGACTTCTGCCTCATTTTGTTGGTAAATTTCCTCTCGGCTGACCAACAGGAGCTCCTGCATTTTCTGCACGGCTTCTTCCTGCATAAAAACATATTAAAGATTAAAACGATAGCCTCCAGTCTTACATCAAAAGTGGTGTTTGGGTTACCGAGTCGCTGTCTGCAGGCTCTTCCGCCCCTGGCGGTCTCTCCTCTTCATCTGCACTGATATCAGATCTCTCTTTTTTGGCTTGAATCTGGCTCTGTTTGTACTCAGTCCTCACCTTACTGTACTCCTCAGGAGACAGGATATCCTGAGGCAGGTGGGAGGTTAGGTGAGTTTTCAGTCTGAGAGAAGAGACAGAAATCCAGAGAACATCAGCCTTGTGTAACATAAGTCATCATGATTTTTATGGACTCTGAAAGCAAAAGAATTTTTGTGATATTTTGGTGATCTGGATTTGTGTTTAACTGCAGGTGTTTGACAGTTTACCAATTAGGCTTTTGTTGATGCATTCAGCTGCATCTAAATATAAAGGGGGAAAGAGATCACAGAATATCAGCGTGAGAAGAAATGGTAACAAATTCTCACAAATCCATACGTGTGTTTGTGGTATGTGGATTGTGTGCCTTGTGTTGTGCGAGGAAAAAAAATGTTAAGACAAATAACACATGGTCCACGAGCATAGCATACTTTTCATAATGTGTGTTGTAGAGCTGTGTGGGGACCCTCAGTACGCGGTCATAGACATTGGTCATGAACTTCAGGTTGGCCTGCTCCTTTTCCCACTCGGCGAACAGATCCCACAGCCTGTCTGAATTGAAGTCCCAGCCTGTGGCTGCAACCGCCTCCTCAAACACACTGAGGAAAGGACAAGACTTTACTTTTCATGTTATATTGTTTCTTGGGATGTTTTTTTGCTGTAAAGGATCATATTTAAAGTCATTATGAAGCATACTGCAGTGTTTATTATATAAATGACTTATCCATGCATATAATTGTTTTCTATTTATGTGCCCTCATAATCTTTAATCAATAACATTAATGCCTCCTACCCATCGCAACGACATCTCTTCTCTGATGAAATCCTCAAATCAATCACTCACATGAGATTACAGCAATAGCAAACAATAACGATCCAAAAATCTGTTTTCATTTTATGCTGACTTTAAGCTTTAACTAAAGGCTGGAATATACTACACATTTTCAAACACAAGTCATAATACACTTCTTGACTTTGTGACTGGTAACAGAGAAAAACTGGGCATCATACACTAAATAACTGAGGACCCATTCCAAACAACACATTCTCTCAGAAACTCGTTGATACGAGATGCACGCCAAAAGAAAAAAAAAAGTGTGTTCTAAATGAATCTCAAAGTATTAAACATGTTTGATTATCTCCAACTTCTATTAAATCTGTCAACTCAAATTTACAGACTAGCTCTGACTTTTGTCAACTAGCATCGAGTCATCCAGAAAAAAATGTGTAATGTGTTCAAGCACTAATTTGTACATCTTTGCTGCAAGTGCTAAGGAGAATAACTGTATCATAAAGGTATTTAAACACTATTAAGTAGAATTAAATAAATATAAATGTCTTTTTGTTTAAGAGCCCTTGCTGAAATTAGTGCTGGTTAGACAGAGCTTTGACAAAGATGATGCAGCTAAAGTTATTCAATAAAATCTGCTAATACATAATCACCACTTCATCTCCTGCCTCTTTCTCTTCCCCTGATTCTGTCTCTTAGTTGGTAGAGTTATAGTGGCATCAGTGGCGACAGACTTTCAGACAAAATCTGACATTTCTGGAAGGAAAAAGAGATCTAGTAACAAACGGGGTCTGACAACATTATATAATTAAAATAGATGCTGCAACTGCATCCTGGGGGAAAAAATGCTGCAAGGTAAGAGTTCTCATTCATACCTGCGAATGCGACATATTGAATCTGGCAGGTTCATGTTGAGCGTTCCCAGCAGCAGGTTGATGTAGTGGATCCAGAGATCAACACTGAGAGGAATGGCCTTCAAACCTCGTTCACACACCTGTCACAGGAACCAAATAGAGCTTTACATCTCCGCTGCAATATTAGGTACAAATCATTTTTGAATATTGCAAATATCAGAACAGTTAATATAATGAAATGACTATGTCAGAGGATTTTTATTTGTTTTTAGATTGTTCTTTTGTATTTTCATACAATGACTGAACTGTCAATCTATGCCTGACTGTTCTTACTTCTTCAGCCTTATCGTTGTGTCCGGCCCGTCTCTCAAGATCCACAAACTTTTTCCAGTAACCATAGCACAGTGGATACCTGACCAGAAATGCATTCAGGGCTTGACGGGAAGCTTGTATGTGGCCCTGCAATAAATAATGAAAAACATAAAACCAAATAACATTTTAGTGTCGACCCAAAAACAAAGCAATGTGATCTGTTTTCAGCCCATTCACCTCTTGTTCACAATACTGCAGAAGGTCAGTCCAGCTGTTAAAATCTTGAGGATTGTCGATGGTGAGTTTCCAAAGTCTCTCAAAATCTGTCGGCATCCCTCCCCCCTCCTCCTCTTCTCCTTCTGCTGTGTAGGATGCTGTTGAGATGCCTGTATCTCCTCCATCAGCACCACTCTTCACTGACTCCTCAACATCTGGTTTAGGAAGGTCTGCAACCTCAGGCTCATAAAGCTCTGTCACTGAAACCAATGTGTTTGATTAAATACATATTGCAGTGTACTTGGGTCATACTGAAGTCAACTTATGTAGCAGTGGCGGCAGCTAAAACTGTAATAGATTATGAATTTAGCTAACGTTATCTTGTTTTTGTTTTCTTTCGTACATATTTCGTTGACGACATTTGCTTTAGAATATTAATTATTAATTTATAAATGTTAGTCTGCAATTTAATAATCGTATTAAACTTGACATTAGTGTGTCAAACAAATATTACAGTATCAACATACTCAAGTTCGAATCAATAAATCACTGGTTAGTTAGCTCGCTAGCTATATTGAAGACGTGCTCCTGTAACTAATGCATTAGCAAACCTTTACGAAATTAATACGACAAACCAGTCATACATGCTTACGAACTCCGTATTTTATTAATTAACTTTTAAAGGGAAACCTGGGAGGTTGTTGCTCGGGTCTTCTGTGCCTTCCGCCGCCATTATTGACCACATAACAAATGACGTATAGAATGTGCGACCCCAGATTTTTTTATTTTACTGTCGCAGTAGATTGACGATGGAAAGGCCGCTCTAAAGCTAAAATCTCAATCTCATACAGAGAAAACGAAACGGTAACCTAACGTAATACGAGAGAACCTCTCGTAAGAGAACAAACATGTTAAACTATTGTTTTACAATTACAACTGGGTGGGACTCGGGAGTGATATAATGATTTAATATTAAACAAATTCGTCTGACACCGCTACAAACAATATTAGTTTTAACAGTAACGTTAGTTTTATGAATCCACTATTTATTTAATATTTATTGGTAATTTCATTTAATTTCAAGCTGGCAATTTTAAATGGAATTAGCAACCATCACGCTATAACAATTACAATGAGAGAAAACAAACAAATGCAGTTGGGAATGTACTGTTAATCTTTATTACCATCTCATTTGAACATCCATTAATCAAAAATTTAGAAATTACATTTAGTCAAACATTTCCAGAGCTTTCAGGGTCACCCTCAAAAATGGAATGAAACCAACTTGAAAATCAGCAACACAGAGCAGTAACAGGATGGTCAAATGGGAATGTATACAAAGGCCTCCTTCGTCAGAGGCCCTGCCTAAAACACCTACCCTTTAATCACTTCGACAAGTCATCAATTTGTAGTGGATGACGAAATTAACTTCACAAATAATTTTCCCCATCACAGCTGAAATACAGACTGTTTCATTCTGCTTTGCTGGCTCAAAATGAAAATCACCCTACCCACATATACCCAACATACTCTACATAACAATAATGGCAAAAATTAAGCAATATGACAAAATAAAGTCACAGATTCAGTCAGTGTATATCCCTGTTAAAGAATCCAAACCCAAGAGCCCCCATCAAATTAACAAGGCCATAGAGCTTAATAGTAGTCTCTAAATCCCCTGATGTGCAAATGTGATCATAGATGAACAATTTTCTAAAGCTCTGTTGTTTTTAAAATAAGAAAAACAGCAAAGATTTGTGAACATGATGTGGTGTCTTCCTTGAAAAAGAACAAATCTGTTAAAACAGATCAAGTTCCGGAATTTAAACAATTTCCGCCATCATTTGCAGCCCTGAAATAATTTAAATCCACAGCATGAATCAGTTAATCTGACTTTATCACTACTTTTTTACTATGTGAAATTAAAAAACAAAGCTTTTGACTTGTGATTGACATTACTTTTAAAATGGAAAGCATTCACTATCTGACCCTGCCATTTCTTTTTAGCACAAAAATCTCTGACCCATCGAACCACAGTTCGCTTCTAAATTGTCACAATGATTTTGGAAGTGCTTATTGTGTTTATGAATTAAAAGTGAATTTTTCAATTTTCTTTTTGGCTGGTTTTCTTTTTTTTAATAGATCTTGTCATCCGACCTGTAGAGATCTGGTGAGCTACTGCAGCAGCAGGGTCCAGTCGTGCCCGGCGTTCATCCCAGGTTTACGAAGGGTTAGCACTGACATGGAGGCATCAAACTCAAAATCCACAGGGGTTTCTTTACCTGTTTGAGAGAGTGTGGGAAGATTACAATACATTATCTCAAAACTGAGGTCATTTCCATCAGAAAATATTTAATTATTTTCTGATATTACAATGTTGAGCAGACCTGAATAAATATCTTACCATCCATTTTAAGAAGAACCTTTCTGGGCTTGCTGGCACCCAAAATGAGAACTTTTTCAATCCATGATGAAGTTAAGAACTTACAGTCTGGGCACAGGTTGCTGAGATTATAAATTAAAGTTTTTTTCAGTTAAAAGTTCTGCAGTAAATTATACAGAATTGAATCCAAAAATGTTTAGACAATGACAGATTAACAAAAATACCTGGATGTGAGAGCATTTTTGGCAAAGGTGAGTTTCCGGTGAATTAATTCCGTCTTTGTTTCATAGTTAAAACTATGGCCATCATCAATGTAGAGCTCACCTTCTGCAAATTTCTAAAGAGGGAGAAAAAATAAGTTAAATTAATCCGACAAATGGATTTTATTCTGTTATACAATTTGTTTAAATGGTCAACAAAGAGAACTAGCTCTTTACCTTAGGGTTAAGGGCCACATACAAGGTGTATGGGTCATTTTCCATGCAAGCAGATGACCTTCGAACTCTGTCCTTCCGAGGGATGATAGAACCACCACGCTGGAACACTGGGATCTAAAAAAAAGAAAGAAAAGGAATTATAGTGGATGTAAAACTCAAATAAACATTCTTTTTTTTAAAACAAGGAAAGCCTCTTACAGAGCTAAGAGTGACCGGGATGTAAAGATTCTGCATGCCATTGTGTTTTTGAAAGGTGTGGACATCATACCAAACCTGGATATGGACAAGAAAAACAAGAACTATCAACATTGTGAAAGTATGATATAAGTAAATTAACTAGAGTTAATCTTCCATAATATAAGTTTTATATAAATTGCCTTTCATTCTAATATTAAAGCTCGTATGATGAGCAGAGTTTTGACCTAGACACATTGATGGATTTGTCACTTTTCATGTAAAAACAAACAAATAAGCTCTAGTTTACATCTAGTTTACATGCAGACAGGGCAATGACCTACGACTTACTACTTGCTATGACCAGTTGGTGGCAGATTACAAAGACATTTTGATGCACAAATTTACATAATTGCCAAAACTGCAATACTCATCCGTATTTTTCAATCATTCAGTCTTTAAGTCAACAGTGTTACCTCTTCGGCTCCAGGAAGATAAGCAGTGACTCCACGAGATCCTTCCTCTGTGACTGGGTGAACCAACAAATCCCTTCCTAAACAACAAAAAACAGGAACAGACTTCATCAAATACTCCTTTATAAATTATAGACTGAATTATATTAGACTTTAACTAAAAATCTCACCAATTAGGTATTCGTCATCAATGGTGAAAGTTGCTGTATCCTTTGGATAATCAACCCAAAGAGGTCTGAGATATGACAGAAAAGAAAAAGATCACCAACGTAAAATGGAACAGTACATTTGACTACACAAACAATCCAGTCTACTTGAAATACTGAACAATATTGTAAATAAGCATTCACAGGGACTCCGCTCACCTCATGACTGGCATTCCGGTTCTGTGCGCATGGTACATAAGCTGGTACCAGTATGGAAGAAGAGCGTAACGCTGTCGGATTGCCTCACGGATGAGGGCCGTGTTCTCTGGACCAAACAGCCAGGGTTCCCTACGTGTGGTGTCTAGATGGGCATGAGCACGGAAGAATGGCTGATATGCACCCGTTTGGTACCAGCGAACCAGAAGCTCAGTGCTGGGATTCTTAAAAAAGCCCCCTACATCAGCTGTGTGCATGGAGAGATCAATAATTAGCATGATTACAAAATGCAGAAAGATAGTTACAGACATGTACTTTGTATTATACATGGAATCTGTCTGCAGACTTGGTGTTCGAAATATACACATACAGTTTTGCCAGATTTGATTGTGCATTCATCTATTTGTGAAAATCTAATACTTATTTTAGCATGTTAAAATCCATTTCTCCCCAAAAGCAATACAGAAAATTAATTCATCATCACCTCTACAAAGTTAATTACTGACCTCCACAAAACGAGATGCCAACAAGCCCAAGACTGAGACACATGGGAATAGAAATCTTCAGATGTTCCCACTCAGCTGCATTATCACCAGTCCAGACAGCACCTGATGAAAATACACAAACCCAAATGTCTCTTGCACACATCATATACAATAAAATGATGATGGTGTTTCAGGCTTTAAGTTTAGTGTGCACAAACAAACACATGAATTCACCATATCTCTGTGAGCCGGCAAAAAAGGCTCTGGTCAGCACAAAAGGCCTTTCATCTCCACCAGTTCGTTGAACTTGACCTTCGGCAGTGGCTTTTTGCTGCAAAATAGGGGAAATTAAGGTGAAGAAGGAAATAAGTATTTATTTTTGAAAAACATTTAATGCAGTAGGTAGTGTATAAAATAAAATATGTTTATCCTTATATAAGAAGTTATTTATTATAAGCTACAAAATACTCTACATGTTAGTTCTTATACATCTTGCAGAGTTCCTCACCACATAAAGTCCATAGATATTGTGTACATCTCTGTGCTCCCAGTTTCCATGTAGCGCATCTTTGTGCATAGTGACCTCTGGGCCATTGAACACGGACGGCTCGTTCATGTCATTCCAAGTAAAGAGGTTCTCCATTGAGCCCTGAAAAGCAACATGTAGAGTTGTGACAATGCGATTTGTTTTGTCGTTTTCACTTTTAACTGTGTCTCAACCAGATGTGAAGCAACAACTTCCAATTAAAAAGAAATTCATTTCTTCACGCTGAGTGCAAAACTGCACAAAACCACTAGGAAGATATAGTATATTAATGTGTAATTATTAGGAATGGGAGAGATTAGACCATTGAGATTTCACAGTGAGAAAGACCACCTAACAGAAACCAGTGATTTATGTCCTTCACATTTTGGTGTACAGCCTTGATATAAACACGTCTATGTGCAAAATCTGTTTGTATTCCGCTTTGAATTTATTCTTGCGCTCCGATTTTGTGAGCGTAAACACTTCACACTCTTCATGAACAGTCATATGCAGAGGGGAAATGGAGCATAAGACAAAACCATCACCACATCCTGTCTGGGTGAGAATGCGGGAGAAACAGGTAGAGACACTTATAACATCTGCTTGAATAATTTTTCTGCGACCATTAGAACGATAAGGAAATCATTCAATCTAACACTCTTTTTGGCCTAGACTGTTATGATTCAACAGTTTCAGATCCTTTTTTTTAGATCAGGGATTTTACTTTTGAGTCTCACCTCATACTGATCATAGGAGAACATGCTGGCCCACCAGGCCCGCATTTCTGGATTTGTAAAGTCTGGGTAACCAGAGTTTCCTGTGATAAGACCATGTCAAAGCAATGAGAGATGCATTTAAACAACAATAAATGTTTTATTAAGCACCTTATCACAAATACCAAATATATGTTTTTAAGTAATAGTGAAATTACTTAAACTACCATATTTAAGAGTTTAGGGTCTTTAAGATTTTCTTTTTTAAAGAAATTAATACTTTTATTCAGCAAGGATGCATTCAATTGATCAAAGGTGACAGTAAAAAGAGGAAGTGGTGCTGCTGAAAATCAGCTTTGCCATCATCACAAAAATAAATGACATTATTATAAATAAATAAATAAATAATTATATTAATATAGAAAACCAGAAGAGATTTCATTAAAAAACAAATAACAACCTCAAACTTTTAAGTACTAGTACTATAATGACATTCCATTTAAAAACAAACTTCTCACCTGGCCAGCACCAGCCTTCATAGTTTCCACCATTTTTGTTCTTAATGTAGAAGTCCTTAGAAGTAATCTCATTGTGGATCTTGTAGCCACTATCAACCTTAATGTGAGGATCTACTATAGCCACCATCTAAAAAAAAAAAATTGTCATTACAAAATCTTTCAGAAAAATCATACCATACTACAGTTATACAAACAACTGTGGCGTGGCTGACCTTGCGTCTCTTGTCCATTAGGCCCTGAAGCATCTCTTTAGGCTGAGAGAACTTGTGTGGATCCCAGGTAAAGTAGCGCTTGCCATCGGCATGCTCGATGTCAAGCCATATGAAGTCATAAGGGATGTCATATTGGTCAAAGCCTTGGTCCACTGACTTCACATCCTCCTGGTCGTTATAGTTCCAGCGACACTGGTGATAGCCCAGACTGGCCAGAGGAGGGAAGGACTGGGTGCCTAGATATGACAAAACACACACAATATACTTGATTCAGATCTGTACAGGGTTTTGAGAATTGTTTGGTTAGTTAGTTTGGAGCTCATAGCTTGCATCTCATAGCTTGCATTTACCTGTGAGAGAGGCGTACTGTAAGAAGACATCTGATGGTTTTGGCCCAAGCATGATGAAGACATCAATGATACCACTCTCAGAGAACCAACGGATGTCCGTCTGAGGAGTCTCACTGGAGCCTTGAACAAAGTCTAGCATCTTACCAAAGACAGTCTGAAAGGAATTACAAAATTAACCATTGAAGAGTTTTAAATACACTATAATAAGAGACAACATAAAAGCCCTAGTGACCTCTTACCTTTCCTGCTGTATTAGAACTGATGTCAACCCAGGTCTCAGCTGCGTTAAGCCAGAAAATACCCATTGTTCTCTGTGTGTTATGGGCTAGCATGACAGGTACAGATCCATACAAGGCCATAGGGTTATAAAGCTCATACTGAAACACATCTAAGTTATACAGTCTGTATGGATCACCACCACTAGAAAAAGAAAAGGGAAAAAAAAAACATTGTGTTTACCGTTTTTATACGGTATATTTTTAATATTAGGTATATTTTGATTGTGTACTAAGACATCTACTCACTCTGTAGTTTTGAGTTTTAGGTTGTCAGCATGCTCTGGAATACCGTATACATGTTCTACACCAGGCAATGAGAAGTCTAAACTTATTGATGTTGGACCTAAGGAAATAACAAAATCAACACAGATGATAATCATTAGTATGTAGTCTTAGTGAACTTTTAAATATAATTATTAACATTTAATTGTGTGAAAGTAATAAATCCAGTAATCAAAATGTAAGTCCACCTCTGTTAGCTTTGAAGCCATCTATATGCTCCAATATGTTATAATGTACTCCAAAAAGTTGACTACATACCATTCAAAAGTTTGGGGTCAGTAAGATTTTTTTAAAGAAGGATGCATTAAATGGACCAAAATTGACAGTAAATACATTTGTTGTTATATTTTAAATAAGTAATGCTATTTTGAACTTTTTATTCATCAAATAGTGCTGAAAAAAAAGATCCCAGTTTCCACAAAAATATTCAGCAGCACAAATGTTTTCAACATTAACAATAATATAATGCATATTAGAATGAAATTCAGATTTTAGAATAAATTACATTTTAAAATAACTCAAATAACAATGAATTTTTGATCAAATAAATTCAGACTTAATGAGCATAAGAGGCTTTCTTTCAAAAACATTTCAAAATCTTACCAACCCCAAACTTTTACATGGCAATGTTCACTTTTAAAACGTAAATTTTCTCTTCTGGGAAATCAGACCAAAAATATTAATGACTCATATAAACTAAAGTCAATTGGCAGCTTTAAAAAAAAAGAAAAAGGAATAAACCCTTTGAGATGCTTCACCAAAACTCTGTTTTTATCTGAAACACTTAAATACTGATGAGAAAACTGCATTAGTCTAGCAGTTTCATGGGTCTTTTAACTGACATAGAAACATACCATTTGGTTTGGTATCTGTATGAGCTTTAAATGTCTCTTCCCACAGACCATCTTCCTCTTTCTCCTCTTCATCCTATTGTGTGGGAAAATATGACAAAAAAAAAGAAAAAAAACTGCTTTCAGTTCTCAAATGCATAAAGTTGCATTGTGATGTTCATCAAGTAATACTTCTTTAGCTACTGTTGTGCTTTCACACACATCAGTGTTGCATAACAGCTACATTTAGCTGCTAAACCAGATCAGGTGCAGCAACCGGATGTGTTGGTTTTAACTGAAGACGTGGAAAGATGACACTCACTCATTTACCTGAGCACACCCACAAATGCACACATATAGCTACTGACCCTCTCGCCTTCATCTTGCTGTTGATCTCCATCGGCACTCTCTTTAACCTCAGCACCATCTGGTTGTGCTTGCCTTTAATAAAACACCCACACACACACACACACAAAAGAGAGACTAATAGTCAGGCTTGGGCACATGATTTAGATCCAGTAACAAAATCTAATTTGCTCTGGAACAGCAAATCAGCAGATTAGAATGATTTCTGAAGGATCATGTGACACGTAAGACTGGCGTAAATTTAGATTTGGCATCACAGTAATAAATTACATTTTAAAATTATGTAAAAATAAAATAAAAAATAGGGAAAAAATATTAAATAGCAATTATATTTGACAATATTTCTATTTTCACAGTATTTTTGATCAAACAAATGTAGCCTTGGTAGAAGATACTTCTTTCAGTAGAAGATACTTCTTTCAAAAACATTAAAAACCTCACCAACCCCAAACATTTTATCGATAATGTATGCTTTCCAGCATCCAAATAGGAGAGAAAAACTCAATACTCACGTGTCCTTCCGAAGTCGTAGGTGCTCAAAGGCCAGCAGGCCACGAGAGTTGAGGGATAGCAGCACCTCTGGTCCCTCCATGATGTCCAGCCTAAATGGACGGGCACTAACAATCAACCTCTGGCTCTCTGCTCCCAGAGACAACACAATGCCATTTTCATCCTTAGACAAAAATGAGAGACTGGGGAAAGAGATACAGAGAGAGAAAAAAATTAGGTAGACAGGGGAATCAGAGTAAAAGGAAAGAAGCGGAGACGAGTGAGGTTACTCAGAGGAACACAATAAATCATGCATTGTGTTTGACTGTTTTCTGAATTTCATTGTGCACTCTCGGATAGAGACACACTCACGGCTCAGTAGGGGGCTCTGCTATGAGCACGTCTGGAACCTCAAAGCGAGGCTTCAAAGGTTTCAACTCATTTATCTTCACCCGCGTCATATTCCCCTGCAGTCTGTAGAGCTCCAATAGCAAGTGCACCTGCAAACAGCAAGAATGCAGACCAAATCTTGACTTTTGTAACTAAACATTGTAACAAGAGGGGCACACTAATGTCGACTATGGTTTGACCATAAAATAAAAAACAACCCTGAGCAAAGTGTATAAACTACTGAATTTCAAGAAATGCTGCAGCTCTTTTATATTAAAAAAAAAAAAAAAAACACTGTGAAAGCCCTATTTTGAGAGGTATCTCTTAAAGGAGAGCATGAAACAGACCTTGTTGTTGTCATTGATAAGCTGGAGGGTCAGTCGGGAGTCACTGAGCTCCAAAGTGTCCAGAAGAGCGCGATATGGGGACTGACCCGATTTGAGCGCCCGTTGACGTCTATGGACAATCAGATACAAAATTCAATGTTTATGTAGTCTTTGCAGATGCAAGTAAAGCACTCTCTAAACTACCACAACTGAGTAAAGGGTGGATAACCTTCATTTTAAGTATGTTGGAATACTACAATAATGAGTAGGAGTGTAACGATACCCTCATGTCACGATTCGATACATATCATGATACTGAACTCACGATACAATATTAATTGTGATATTCCAAGACACATGGTAAAAGGTTAACAAAAAATGCACTATTGATTAAGATGCTAACTTTGATATTACATTGTGGGTTTAAATGAATAAGCTTGGACTCGGTGCTTGTAATTACCCAAGGACAATAGAGACACCAGAATAATAATATTCATGATTCTGAAGCTGAAAATACCGATTTATTTTAGACGAATATGCTTGCACTCTTTCACGGACTAGATATATTTAAAATCATGTAGCCCACTATTTCCTGGTAACATCAGACATTTGGCATTATCAGGACCCCCATTGCATTACTATACATTATAATCAACATTATGTAAAGTAGTTTAATGTAGTACTGACACTAAAACTCTGAAAACTTGAATTTTTTCTCACACAGTATTTTTTTATTTTGGGGGGACTATCCACGAAACATATTGTCACTATCCACAATACATATTGTTGCAGTTTTGTATTGCGATATATTGTGGCACGATATATTGTTACACCCCTAATAATGAGTATTTGCGATCTTTGACATGATTTTTAAAATGCGATAGTTGTACACTGTAGACTAGAGGTCATCTTTATGGTCCTGGTTTACAGTATAACTGACATACTTGCAGAAGGCACTCTGATCGCAGGTTTTAAAGTTTCCCCGATCCACAGCAAAGGCGGTGCTGAACAATAGACACACACAAACCACTGACAGCAGCCCCATCCTTAAAAAAGAGAGAGAGAGAGAGAAAGTAGGTTACTGCTATGGATCAGGTTTGAGTAATGAATGAGCAGGGTGAAGTAACAATAAAAGAGTCAGTGCTATGTTCACTTCCCTTTTTGCCACCCTTAAGGATTATTTCCTCGTCTGTAATTATACAGATGACCAGGGTGGAAAACGAAAACCTGCAGCCACCTGAATGCATGTTCACAGTGGCTGGTAATTGTGCTTTATGCAAATGACCTCCTCTAACAACCCCCAGACTCAAATTTGTGCCACAGAACAATCACTTAAAAATGGCATCAAGATTAAAAAGGGATTCATATGACATTTGTGCAATTTGAAGGATAACAAAGGGGGAGAATAACAAAATCTAATTTCATACATTTCAAAAAAATGTTACTATAAGTAAAAATGTAAATTAAATACTCAAAACGCCATATCTGCAAACTGTTTGGATTTTATCATTGTAAGTTACACAGATCGATCAAACTAACGTTACAATCTCAACCCCGAATTGCATTTATCTAATTCGTTTTTTTAAATGTAAAGATGTAAACAATCAATGCAATAAGATATTCGCTTGGACTAAATTACATCAACCCTGAAGGTGTATAAAAACACCAATTTCCTATAAATTAAAACATGACTCGTCATAATAATGCCAGCGATAGCTCAGCCACGCATTCACATCTACTTTTCGCTTCCTCTCTCAACACCTGCAGCAGATTTACAGCCCAGCGCCCACACTAACTGCTCATCGATTAGCTTGAAATGAAGACAGATAAAAACTCAAACAAGGCATGAAGATAAACTGATATGATAGCCAAAAGTCTTTGTTTTACCTTTCAATGGAGATAGCCGCCATCTTGGACTGACACACAGCATTAAGCCCAGCCTTCCGGAGGTTGGTTAGTTAGCCTGTGTGCAAGAACACTATTGGGTGACAACCGAGTCTCTTCAGACCACTCTTACCATGGAAACGAATCCATCTGATATGCATGCTTGTGTACACCAGATAATTGTGTGATGAAACTACATACTGTTAGGCATTCAGCACAATTGCAGGTCTCTATTTCATCATGTCGTTGTTATGTTATGTATGAACTGCTTCTGATGATTAAGACAATTTTGACCTACAGCACAAAAGCTGTATGCCACTGGTTAAAAGGATAGTTCACCCAAAACTGATCATTTTGTCATTAATTGCTCACTCATGTTGTTCCAAACCTGTTAGACTTTTGTTTTGGAACACAAATTAAGATCTTTTTGATGAAATCTGAGTGCTACGCAACTACCACTTTGACATCAAAAGGTTCATAAAGAGATTATAAAACTTCTTCATAATAGTGTGATTTAGTCCAAATTTTATTAAGAGACACAAATGCTTTAAATTATGAACAGACTGAATTTAGGCTTTTACATTCGAACATTCGAAACCAGAAAACATTCAGACCAGTACCTTCAGCATGCACTGGGACGGTTTGCAGCCAAGTGTGAGGCGGCTAGGATGAGAATCAGCACCTCCAAATCCGAGGCCATGGTCCTCAGTCGGAAAAGGGTGGCTTACACACTTCAGGTTGGTGGAAAGATCTTTCCTCAAGAGGAGTTTAAGTATCTTAGGGTTTTGTTCATGAGTGAGGGAAGGATGGAACGGAAGATTGACAGACGGATCGGTCCAGCTTCTGCAGTAATGCGGTCGATGTACTGGTCTGTTGTGGTAAAGAAGGAGCTGAGCCGCAAGGCAGAGCTCTCGATTTACCGGTCAATCTACGTTCCTACTCTCACCTATGGTCATGAGCTTTGGGTCATGACCGAAAGGACAAGATCCCAGATACAGGCGGCCGAAATTAACTTTCTCCGCAGGGTGGCTGGGCGATCCCTTAGAGATAGGGTGAGAAGCTCAGTCACTCGGGAGGAGCTCAGTGTTGAGCCGCTGCTCCTCCACATCAAGAGGGGTCAGCTGAGGTGGCTCGGGCATCTGTTCAGATGCCTCCTGGACGCCTTCCCGGGGAGGTGTTCCAGGCACGTCCCACTGGGAGGAGAGCCCGGGGAAGACCTAGGACACGCTGGAGAGACTATGTCTCCCGGCTGGCCTGGGAACGCCTCGGTGTCCCCCCCAGAAGAGCTGGAGGAAGTGTCTAGGGAGAGAGAAGTCTGGGCATCTCTGTTTAGACTGCTGCCCCAGCGACCTGGCCCCGGATAAGCGGAAGATGGATGGATGGATCGATAAACATTCAAACCTGTTTAGCGCGCAAGAAAAAACCTCTTGCGGAAGTTCAAACATGCTGCATAACACACGTGAATGAACCTCACTGGTTCTTGCACGTCAAGCGAACATGCTTGAATTTCTATTTACCACAACTGCTTTGAGTTGATGAATATTTATTTGCAGATAAAAGCCTTAATTCAATCTGGTCATAATATAAAGTGATCGTGTCTCTTCAGAAAATGTGGACTAAGCCACTCAATTCAAATGGATTAGTTTATGACCTCTTTATGAACTCTTTTGAGCTCAAATTGTCAGATGTGCATCTAAAAATGGAGCGACAGAAAGCTCTCAGATTTCATCAAAAAGATCTTTATTTGTGTTCTGAAGATGAGCGAAAGTGGGTCAGTAATGACAGAATTTTCATTTTTGCGTTTAACTAGACAGACTTGTTTGGTTTATGTGGCTTTGGCTTTACTTCTTATTTTATACCTATTTTTTGTATTTCTGCCAAAAAACAAACAAACAATCAAACAAACAAAAAACAGAACAGGCATTTTTATGCAGTTTCATTTATTTTAATTTTTCCACACAGCAACAAAAAGAAAATAGGGAATTGCAAAAACAGATTTTTTTTAAGTGTTTTACGCTGATATAAGCATAAATCTTTTTTTCAGTGCTTCAAAAAAACCTCTACAGAAAGCTAGACAGGACACAAAAGGATAAAAAGCTAAGCGGGGGGGGGGGGGCTGGGGGAATTATCTGGTTAGCTCTTTCTAATACATAGAAATATCAACTTCACACCCAAGTTAACAATATGTAGAAAAATATCTGAATACAAAAAAAAATGTCTGTGACTCTGGAACCAGGCGTTTTAACACAATTTCTCATAATTTGACAATCCATCAAACTTGAAACCTCCAGCAAAGGTGTCCTAGTCGGTCAATGTTCTTATGCAGAACACTGTGGATGGGTGCAATATAGCGTGCAACATCACCATCCCGTGAAAAGTCACGAAAAAAAATTCCTTGGTCAGCACAGAAGGTAAATTTCTGCGGCATTGGGCTGTTACCCCGCATGTACTCCCATACGCCTAACAGCAGTAGTCTAACTTCAAAGGGTGAGAGGAGAGGGAAGACCTCATGGATGTTACTCAACACTGGTGGTAGTAGCTGGCCTTCGCCCATACATGATACAAGCAAACATGAGGTCTGAAGGTGCCAGGGGGAGTCTGACACTGCTGGTTCCCTTGATGCTTCCCAGTGAGCCAGTAAGGTGGAAAGTAGAGCCCTTAAAATCACAGAGCAGTAGCACAGAGCAGGACGTCCAGCTGCGACTACCCGGAGGAGGTGGAACAGCACAGGGTTACTTTCAAAGCAGCGACGAATGTGTATGTCTCGCTCAACTGTTGTTTTCGCATGTTCTTCTGGAGGCCAGGACAGTTCTCCATTTGCTACATCTGGGCAGATGTTCTCTACCAGGGTTACAGCAATTACCTTTGCAGCTTCAGCATTAATTGGGGGAAGTTCATCAGATATGAGAGGTTCACTAGAAGGGAAGCTGCCATTACTGGTACCTACAGCAGAGCCATTTCTAGCATTGCCAGAAGGGCTTCCTCCACCTGAACTACAGCACCGAACCATGACTGCAAGCAAAGTCTGCATATTCTGATTGATTCTATCTGGGTCTGGTTGTGAGGGAGTATACGGAGGTTTCAAACCCTTTCCAATTACTCCAGCATGGAAAACGGACCACACATTACCAGAGAAGTTAACAGAAGTGCCAAATTTGCAGTTGACATCCAATAGGGAGATGCCCAAGTCTGGAACAAGGTTGGGCGACTGTGTGGTGTCATCACCTGGGTTTTCCTGCAGACCTCCAAACAAATTCCGGTTGCCTTTGTGCAGGGCTCCCTCAACCAGTTGTTGCAGCACAGCTTTTTGTGTCAAAGAAGAGTAGACCGCAAGACGTGACAACAGTCGCATGGAGTAGCCCACTTCCTCTTGTCCAAATTTAAGGCTCTCACCTTGCAGTCGTAAACACACAAAGAAATGTGACACTGCTGCTCTACATATCAGCAACAGATGAGCTGGAGAGCAAGCTCTGGGAAGCTGGCTGCACGAGAGCAGACGGACAGCTGCCTTGGAAACCATGTTGTCGCCATGAAGAAGCAATGGGCAGAAATCCTGAAGGTGGCTGGAAACGGCGACTCTGACTTGTGCGGCCATCGATGACTGAGATGAACTCCCCGTTGTAGCCCCTCCATTTTTACGATCCTCCTCTTGACTCTGTACTGCAGTAGCCAAGTTGTTCAGGAGTTGAGCCAACTCTTTGTTGTCAAGGGTTTGAGTGTGGATCTGGGCAACACAGCGGGCTACTGTTGAGGGAAGCAACCCAGAAAGTGAAGTGGAAAGTGGGGTGTACAATTGTGAGGCTAGAGCGAGCTCCTCTGGGTTTCGGGCTTGAGTGAAGAGCTGACACAAAGCTTCAGTGGCCACGCTCGGGCCGCCATACACCGATAGCAGATACAGGAGCTGATGCAACCATAGGTGCCTCTTCCGCTCAAGCCGGAGAGTTTCAGCACACAGATCAGCAATGTGTCCCTGGAGCTCCTCTAGAAATGGGATCACTTGTGGCATTGCTGAGGCAGCAGAGGACTGTGGGAAGGGTTCATCACCCTCTGGACGGTTGTGCACCAGCTTGTGAAGATGTAGCAGAAGCATTTGCAGTAAGCGGTCACAGGCTTCTCGAATACTATCATGGGGAGAGGGTGTAGGGCCTGATATAATCACTGAAGATGGTGTGGCAGTGTCCGTAAGGAACTTTAGAACCCTTGCTCCACCCAAAGGGCTTTGGCTTATGAGATGCACCGCTAGACCCAACATATTCTCAACTTCCTCCCGGGGCAAGGCCTGGAACTGAGCCTGGAGTTGAACTAGGACAGGCGGTCTGAGAAACTCCACCAGCTCTGCAGAAACGGCACCCAGGAGAGTAGGGGAAAGAGCAGCCAGTTGAAGCAAGAAAGGCACAGTAGCCCTACGGAGATGAGGGGAGTTCTCCCACCCGCCTGCCCCGGATGAATGTGGAGCTACATTTTGAGGGGGTGGAGACAGACTATCCTGAAACATCCTGAGAAGCTCTTTCTTGATGCTATCAGAATGTCTGGAGGCCAAGTGCCCAAGGATACCAACCACTGAGCCTATTTTGGGGACTCTACAGCTCTTGTCTATTGTCTGCTGTTGGTTGACCTTCTCAGAGGAGGAATACCCATGCGCATAAAAGTCTTTGAGGCCACAAGCCAGCACTCTGCTGATAATAGTGCCAGGAAAAGCTGAACCAATGTGAGCGACAACCCAGTCAAAATGAGGGGAGTGTTGGACAGAGGTATCCAGCAAGGCATCCACACAGGCATCGGGGCACCAGGCCAACATGGCTGCTAGACACTGAGAGTAGCACTCCATAAGTGAGCGAGTGGCTGCACACGACATCCAAAGCTGCAACAGCTCATTCAGGCTGGACGAGTGAGGAGCTGCCCGTCGTCCAGCATGCTTGCTGCTAAGCTGGCCAAGAAGGTCTACGGCCCATGTGGACACAAGGGGAGCCCAAGCTTTAGGACTAAGCTTGATAAATTCTGAAAGGACTGCATGGACTTCTTTAATAACATCTTCCAAATTGGTTACACTGGTGTTGCCTCCTCCACTTGTACTGGTACCTCCATTTTCACCCTCCGCCTCCAAATCTTGAAGAAAGGACGCAACATATTCATCATAAACTCCCCTTAGGTGCTCCAAGACAGCTCCACGGCAGGCTGGCACAGTTCGAAGGAGCCGTACTGCACAGCGGGCATGATCCCGGACACTGAGTTTCCGTCCCTGAGTCTGGTCGACGCCGCTGATGAAAGCTTTAATTTCTAAAGCCAGCTCTTGAGGGCTAATGGAAAAGGGAAAAAAGTACAATTGGTACAGAATTTTTTACAAAGAATTAGAATTTTTAAACACTAATGCACATATCTTAACATAACCCAAATTTCTTTATGCAGCTTATACATCATGTCAAGCAGTAACAGCAGTGAGACATGCTAGGCTATATTTTATCCTGTACTACTTTAAAATCATGCCATTTTATGACCATGTACTTACTGAGAAACATGGAATGTGTACTTTCAAAAATGTATTCATAAGATATTTTAAATGTTTTAATTTAATTAAATTATTAATTTTAATATAATATAGCAAAAACAATGGTTTGAAATATGTTACATCTGTGCTGCTTAATGGATTGTTTTACATTTGTAATAATAGGCTATTTTAGTTTCCTTTCCAACAAATCATATACAGCATGACAACAGGCCACTGTTAAGGCATATTGACACAAAATGTTTAATAACTCTTAAATGTTTAATGTATCCTTTTCTGGGGTATAACTGTGGAAATGTTTATAAATATACTACTAATAAATATATGTTAATTAATTATTTAGAAATTTAAAGCTGTTAACAATTACCATGATTGTTTTTTATTTATCTGAAATAACAGAAATGCAATGACAGAAGGCAATGAATGGCACTGTGTGCAACCAAAATGGACATACAAGCATTTTCTAGTAGCTATGCCTTAACCTGTACTGACCTATTAGACTGAAATTGCAAACAGCCTGCAGGCTATATATAAATTACTATATATAGCCTACTTAAAGACGAGAATAAGAATGAACAAATTACCTTAATGACAGTAAAATGAAAACGACGTCGTTCCTTTATACAGATTAGTTAATGCAATTAAATGCAAACTGGAGTTTCTTCCATAACCTGAAGCATTATTGTATGAATTAGTGGCAACATGTATGACCATTATATTATTGCTCACCTGTAATTGTTTAGAGAAGTGTGGGAGTGAGACTTCTGCATGGCTGACATGGTATCCCCCTCGAATATCGCGGACATCGTTAATATTCTTCAGCAAAATACACCATGAAAATATTTTATTTACATAAAAAATAACAACTACAATAGCAAATTGTGAGTGAAAAGTAAAGCCGTTGTCACTTTTAATCAACACCGTTTCAATAAATGATACACCAACTCACTCACATTCTTTCGCCACATGGGAAATGACGTTGTGGCTACAAATATCGCCCTCTGTCGTTTAGGAGAGCTCTTTTGTTTGAAACTTCCCACAGCTTCCGATAATATTGCAGGAATATCCATCCGTCTCAACACCGAGTAAATAAATATGGGGGTCAGATTTATGCAGAAATAAGGACAATTCTCAAGGTTCACAAAGTTTCAAGCACCACTGAAAGTGTCAAATTAAAAATAAATCACAGGATTACAGGACTGTATAATTATTAAAAATAAGTTTTTAGGAACTTATCACACAATGTTAATAACAATGCTAATTGTCACAAAAAAAAAATACATATACTTTCTGTTTATTCTTATAGGTGTGACAAGCAGTGGAGATTGGTGGTTCTGCAGTGGCTGGCTTTGGAATTATTGCTGCTGTTGCTGATTTTGCTTTTTTTGGTTCAAAAAACAAAAAAAAGCAGAAACACTGAATATTGGGTAATGAAGAACTGAAAGCACAATTGTGGAGGTCTTTTGGAAGTCAGTAAATTATTTGATGCTAATTATTTAATGATTATTTTGATATTTTAGATTTAGTTTTCTATTAAGCTTTTAAGCACTTTTATAATATAATCCAAATGCAAAATTTGACCATCATCTTCAAACAAACTGCTGTGTTTCATAAGACATGGTGTTTCAAATTAAAAAACAACAACAACTGATTAACCTGAAAACCTGCAGACTAGCACAGACAATCAGAATGACTGAACAAAATTTAAAGTTGTTACTTTTTTAAAAGAGTGTCAATCCAATCTTGGTGACAGATAATAATAATAATAATTTGTTACATTTTACAAAGCTCTTTTTTTGCAGGTACTCATCCACCTGAATGATGCGATGGCAGCCATACTGCGCCAGAACGCTCACCACACTTATTGGTGGAGAGGAGACCTTGATGAAACCAATCAGTATATAGGGATGATTAGGGGCCCATGATGGACAGTGGCCAATGGGCAAATTTGGCCAGGATGCTGCTTAAACCCCTATTTTTTTCTGAAGGACATCCTGGGCTTTTTGGTGTCCACAGAGAGCCAGGACTTTGGATTAATGTCTTTTCCAAATGACGGTACTCTTTGACAGTATTGTCCCTGTCACTACACTGGTGCGTTAGGACCATAGAGGTTAGGACCCACACACAGACCACAGGGTGAGCACCCCCTACTGGCCTCACTAACCTCTTCCAATAGCAACCTGGTTTTCCTAGAAGGTCTCCCATTCAGCTACTGACCACCTTAAACCCTTCTTAGCTTCAGTGGGCAACCAGTCTAGGGCTACAGGATGATCTAAGGCTGCTGGCAAGAAAAGACTTTACATAGACTTGACACACACGCACGTCACTACATAATTATGCCAGCATACATATATTAATCAGCATAATGTTGTTTAATCGTTTTGACTATTTCAAAGGAGTATGATACTAATTTTTCAAAGGAGTATGATACTAATTTTTCAAAGGAGTATGATACTAAATTTTTGGCCAACATTTTGTTTAGTTAAAAAAAGTCACAAACCAGTTTGTATTTTTGTAAAGTTATCTTTATCACACTAAGATTGTGTGAACAACAACTTTTGAAACAGTGTAACTTTTAAAGTTTATTTTTGCATTGCCTCAGATTTCTATTGTAAGAGCATTACTGTAAACACAATGCACATTCATACCGTCACACCGCAAAACATAATGCCACTCCTAAACAAAACAAAACAAAACAAAACATTTGAAATGGATTAACTGGATTAAATTATATTAGCCAAACAACAATTTTCCAGTCATCTACGTATATCTTATACAGTAATTCAAGTCTTAGCCAAATAACCTAGCTTAAATTGTTACAAAAAATAATTTAGAAAGATTCATTTAGAACTTAAAAGTTCTTAGGGTTTTAATATATTCAAATGTATAATGGGCCAAGACAGCAAACATTCAAATGTCATAATTTTAATTGTTTGTTGCATTGTCATGTTACCCTGATGATTTCTTTCTGTGATGACCCTGTGCACCATGTGTATTGGCCTTGTTTCATGAACAGTTCACTTATTAACTCGGATGCATGATGTGGCTTTCTATTGTGCCTGTCTTGTGATCTGTACATTTTAAACTACAGTAGTAAAAAGCAGATTGTGGTATTTCAATTAGGTATAATAAACATCATATTACTTAAAATGAATAATCAGTTATGGGTTTCAAAATAAGGCAACAAAAAAGTTGCCTTATTTTGAACATATTTGAAAAACATTTTTACAGTGAATTTCTGGCAATATTTTTTTACAGTGTAGCCTAGTGTACAGAAGATTGTACAAAGTTTGATAAACTGAACTTGAGAGTAACAAGTAACCACACTGTCATATATAGGGAATGAAAAGGAGGTTTGAGAGGGATGTGCAAGTGGCTGGCTTGAGACCAGAAATCACACTGGTAACTTCTATAACAAAGTACAATCTCATAAGCCTAGAAAAGTAATTCAACTCGTTTGATATTTAGAAGGAAAGATATTGATTAAAACCTTATTATAATCACTCATTACATATACATTGAATCAGCAGTGGATTCCAGAATACACCCAGAATTCAATATAATAAAAGTGACTTGACTTGCTTGACAACAATCAACACAAAGGTTTTGTCATAGTTTTAAAACCAGCAGATCTAGCTAAATATTGTTTAGCTAACTAGCTAAATAAGGAAGTTATTTTTACTAGCTACACTGTAAAAAATTTCTTGTCAAATTAACAGTAACTTACTGGCAACAATTATCCAGTACTTGCTGTATTTCATTTAACAGTAAAATTACCGTAACACTAACTACAGTACTGTTAAGCATACTGCAAATTAAATAACATTATTTTACTGTAATTTCTTACCATATTAAAGTACAGAATTACACTGTTAATTTTTAATAATACTGTATAGTATGAAATGTTATTGTATTTATTTTATAGTGCTACTGTGTAACCTGTAGAAAATTCGTAGAAATATTATTTTAACTGTTAATGGGAAATAGAAAAAAGAACAATTGAAGCTTTAACTGCACAAGGTTTATTGTGTATTTTCAAACACATTAGTACATTTACATAATATACATTTAAATACATTAATACAATTAAATACATTAATAATAAAAATGTAATATAATACAATAAAAATCATGCATGACAATCATGAACAATTATGCATAAATGCATGCAAAAATTATCATGAACAGGTAAAATAGAAAAGATTAAAGGGGTGCTATCTGATCAATCTATTAGAAAGATAGTTCATAACAACTCATCCACCCACTCCCTGCTGGGGTAAAACAGCTTAAACTAGTCTAAGATTGTCTATTGGTTTGAGATAGACTGTCTAACTGGTCACAGTTGCTGATTTTAAAGGGTTTTTGGCTGCTTTCTATCTAAGGGACCAGATTTGCAGGGCTGGGAGACACATAAACTTATAAACTATAAAAGCTTTGACGAGTAAACCACCAATCCAGATGAGTATTACAAAATGACAAGTTATCCAGTGTCCTTTTAAAAAAAAAACTAAAACACAAAACAACCTCATCATGCACATGTGCCATGAAAAACTTGCATTACGGTATCAATAATTATTTATATGCAGACTTATGTTCTAACTTTTGAAATAAGAAGTTGTCTATCCAAGCTTTTATGCAATTAAACCTTAAACTGTACAGTAACGTTTATTTTCACACAACAATTCTAAACAACTTGCAGATAGACAAAATTCACAGATGGATAAAAATCCGTTTAAAATGTTCTCAGTGGGTCAGTACTGGACCAAGGTAAACGTTAGTAGTTAGATAAATAGAATAATTAAATTAGATTAGATTTACAATTCATCGGTCGTCAAGATGGATAGGGGTCTTCTTAACATGCACAGCTCACACCTGTGGAAAAGGAGAACAGACAAGACAGTTAAAATATAGTACGTTTTTGTTGTTGTTTTGGCTAAACAGCAAAAACAGACAAAATGATGTCTAAAGTGTAATTCACTTAATACTAAAATCTTGTTTGTTGGACTGTTGTTTAAAATCAATTCATTTACGATCACGTGAAAACGTAGGCTAAATCTTGCTTGTGTGATACTAAGTTACATGACTTAAAAAAAGCTTGACAAGGCATCGTTCCCTTCAAATGAGTACATGTCAGTTTACACATAGTAAAAAAAAACAATGATATTATAGCCGACAATACTGTAGTATATGCAGTGAATGGTTCCTACCGGAACACCCCCAGGCAGTTTGTGTAGTTGGTATGACCCGGGTTTTTTTTGTTGTTGTTGATTCTAAGTTCGCTAGTAAAGTGTTCAACACCAGGCTAACTCCCTCGTGTATGTGTCGTTAATGATAACCAAAGATTAACAAAGACCACAACAAATACTGTAAATGTCACACATAGCTTTGTATTTTGGACAAAAATACACCTTGGGCGCTTTCCGCGGTCCAACTTTATCACTGAGGTAACGTTAAGTTAACGTTGAACGCCAGGTCAGGATTTACACGAAAATAAGCGTGAAAAAATCAATAAGAGGAATCGGCACTTTAATTTTATAACAATAAATCCGAATCCTAACCTTGGATGTCCGATTTCAGGATACATTTATCGATTATCAATTCCTAACCCCTGTAAGTCATAAAATAATGAACGTGCAGGCGCTTCCACCGACTTAACGTGGTAAATAACAAAATGATTAGACCATTTTGACCGTATAAGAGGTTACATATGAAATATATGTTAATAAAATCACATTTAATCAAGTAAGGCTATCAACATAAAAGAAATCCGCGTCTGACTTATTATAGAACATTCCGCGGCCACTTCTTTCTAACGTTAATCTGTTAACGTAAGTAACTCATATGGTTTGCATAAAAATATGAATTACTAACCAGATGTATGGCGAAAACGTTGCCGACCGACAGCGACGCGATGCACGGCCTGCGTGTTCTTACAGAGGGAAGGGAACTGAAGAAGAGTCGAGTTCTTCATAAAATGGCAGCTTGTTGTGGTTATATTTTTCGCGGTCATTTCGTACTAATGTATTTGAATTTACAGTAACATCCCAAATGACTACATTGAAGAGTAGCCTATTAAAATGTCTAGAATAGATTAAATTGAATATAGAAATCGTGGTCAGCTATTCTAAATAACTTTAAAGTTATTAGCTAGAATCCGTATGCATACACATTATAAGAATTATTACTTACCAGATGAAGAAGTTGCAGGTCGGCAGAAAAGACAGCAGCACCACTGACACGACAGAGAAACTCTTCCAAAGTCAAATATGCTCTCATGCACACCCCACTGACATAAATTATGTCATAAATTATGACTGTTAATGGTCAACCAGTGCTACATTTTTATTTTAAATGTAAGAATAACATTAGTAGGCTAGCAATTTTACCCGTGGAACTGTGTGTGGTGTTTTTCGCGGTCAATGCACTGCTGTATTTAGATTAACAGTAACTGATAATTTCCCAGAATGCATTGCAATTCTACAGTAACATACTGTCAACTGTGTGCACAGTACATAACTGTTGAAAAAACAATTTAATACTGTGAAAACAACTAAATCTACTGTAACTTACTGTACATAGATTATACAGTAAGAAACTGTTGAGAAAAACAGTATAATCCTGTGAAAACAACAGAAATCATTTACAGTGTAACTAGCTAAATAAGGTAAATTAGCTTATTACTAGCTAACTAGCTAAATAAGGAAAAATATTGATTTAATACCTTATTATAATCCCTCATTATACATATACATTGAAGCAGCAGTGGATTCCTCCCCTTCAATATAAATAAAAGTGACTTGAATTGCTTGACAACAATCAACACAAAGGTTTTGTCATAGTTTTAAAACCAGCAGAACTAGCTATTGTCACCATGGCATCAATCAAGGTAAACATTTTTATGCAGACTTGAAAACAATACACTGAAATAGAAAATGGGTAAAAATAACAATTGTATGCTGTTATACTGATGATGGGTTTTGAAATGCTTTTGGCTTGCTTTGAGCTTGCTCAGTTGGGGTTATTTATTTAGTGTTTAGCAATGTTGTTGATCTGTGTTGTGCTACTTACATGTTATCACTGTGAAGCTGCTTTGATACAATCTGTATTGTGAAAAGCGCTATATAAATAAATGTGACTTGACTTGACTTGACTTGAAATAGCCTATTTTAAACAGGACGGCTATTGATTTTTATTTTACTTTTCAATTCTGCATTTTTTTTTTTACCTTAAAGTATTGATAAGGCCATTATATAAATAAACATATTTAATGTACATATTTGCATTTTAAGAATAATTTATAGTGCATTAGAAACCTTGTAGTTTTGTATATTAAATGTTGTTAAGCTAATGTTCATGGTGTTATTTCAATTTTGTGTGATGTATTGTTTTTCACTGTACTGTTTAGATACTGTTTTTGTGGAAAGGCCACATCTTTTAGTTTATTTCTGGCCAATTCAGCAGACAAATTTAACTAAGGGTAATTGTTAATTGTTTTCAACATAAAATGCAAGCTTTTCACCTATGGCTTTATTATTATACAAAAATATTGAGTATTTATAGAGTAAGAAAATGTTCTCTGCTTTTCTATTTCACCATACTATGGTGACCATAGCTGCAACTGGTCAAGCCATGGTGAAAGAAACTTATGGATGTAGCTGGTGTTCAAGGCTCAATGTCCAGCTATTTAGATTATAAGTATAAACCTCGCCTTTACAACAAAAGCATTAAAGCATTAAACCGGAGCAATGTCCATAGTTGTTAACATAGAATATGCAACTTCGATATAACTCAGATATACATGTGTTTTGTATTAGTAATGTATTAGGTTTACTCCATGTAAATCAATGAGTTAATTCATTGATACAGAGCAGCATTATGATAAATTACTTGACATTATTTTCTCTCCCTTTGCATAAGCAATAAAAGCAGTCATTGGATTAATTCTTAGTAGTACGTAGCCTACTTTTTTTAAATGACTCGTGGACTATGAAAGCAGCATTGTTCAAGATAAGAGAAAGGTATCACAAAAGACAGCAAATTGTTGGATTCCTCATCCAGAGATTACTGTAGATTATGTGTCAAGACATTGTACTTGGGACAGATTCCAGTCACTGCATGGCACAACATGCTGAAATTTCAGCTGACCATAATTTACAGACTTCTAAAGATTTTGTTCATTTCCATGTCTTATCATATTATTAGTTATTAGCTTCTTGATATATATTTAGAAATTATGACAACTGAATAAATGTTTTATTGGATAAAAAAACAAACGAAGTTTTGATACACATATCGCTTTAGGTGCCAAAAATATCCCACATCCTCCTTGACAACAAGGTGTTAGACGTTTGTTAGATGTTATGACAGTTGACTGAACATTTTTTCAACTATTTAATACATTTTATTAGCCTAAGGAAGTCAATACATAGACCGTTGGTGCTATATAAGAAAGACAAGTTGATATATAAGAAATATGTGTCTCCTAAAAAGTACAAAAGTAGTATTCCGGATGAAAAAAATAAAACGGCAGTAAAATTGTAGATAGATAAAACCATCATCAAGGACGTCATGATGTCTACGCTTTAATGTCCCTCACGCTGATTGGTCGAATTCGCCCTGTCAACAGTCACCATCATCAGCTGATGCATCGCTTAGTCTCTGATGTTATTTTTTACTTCAGACAAACACGGATTGGGGCTCATTGAAACATATACATAATTGTAAGTATGATTTCTTAATTATTTAGTTACTTATGTGCTCGAGTACGCAATGAAGATCGTGTTCAAAGCATGGATCAGAGCAAGCTGTTTGTTTATTTATTTGTTTTTAGCTACTTGTCGAGTTGTTCCTATGTGATGTTTTACCGATGTTCCAACTTTTTTATTTCTTTTATTTTTTGTGTATAATCGCCTTCATATTCACGTAGGCTACATTGGCTATAATATGAATAAATTCACAGAACGTTCTTTTACGTAGCGGGTTATATTGTCGCAAATTTGCTGCCCTCTCAAGTCATTGTTGCCTATAATGGGAAAATAAACGATGTGCATAAATTCAACGGTAAAGAGTTCCTGTGATTTGATCACCAAGCACTGATATTAGCACTTTATGGAAAATGGTGTAACATGTATTTATTGTGTGTGTTTCTCATAGGATTAGAGTATAGGTTGCCATGGCTTCGACAAAGGTAAAACTTTTTTTATTGCAGTTTGGTAATTATGTGTGCTTATTGCTCAAGGTCTGTTCAGAGGAATTGTATTAATGCAATAGAGATAGAATGTTGTTTTCCAAAGCAACAGAAAAGGCTAGATGCATTTCTGAAACAAGATTGCGCAGATACGTTTAGGAAAAGTCAACCAATACTTCAGCAAGCACACTTTCACTTTCTTTTCTTTTTTTATCTATTCACAAGTGGGAAACACTATATTTTGTCCGCTGGCAAGCCGCAGAACGCCGATTTAATGCAACACAAATACAGTAGTAAACTCAAGTATCGTTTGCATAGCGCATAATAGCATCATATTAATAATTTAAAAAGACCCTTTCATTTATAAAACTGTGTGTAGGATCCTTAAGGCTATGTGCCCGAAAGCCATATGGCGTGGTAAAACACTCATAAAACTTAACTTATACCGCGCGTAGCCTACACTATAATCTAAGCAAAATTTTTCTTATAAATTAGTTAGCGGAAGATTGTGCGCACATCCTGTCTCCTCCCCGAAATACCCATATATGGATATCCAAAAATTAATATGGCCTGTTGAGGATGATGACAGAGTATATTGGCTTTCACTTCTTGTCAATACGTTCTTTGATGATACTTCATATCGACCCGCGCCCATCACTAGTAGAAATAGTCATCGTGTTAAAGTGACCATCAAAATAAAGTGAAACCCACAAGTGCAATATTTGGTTGAGTTAAACAATATCATATATTATTGAGAAGATAAATGGTTCTATCAAAATGTAACAATATGTTGTCTCTTAGCATGATAAGAAGCCGGAGCCTGGAGACCTCATTGAAATCTTCCGAGGCACATATCAGCACTGGGCTATTTATGTTGGCGACGGTTTTGTGATTCACCTGGCACCACCCTGTGGGTTATTTACAATTACATGCTGCCTTTTGAGTTTATCTTGAATTTAATCAAAAAAAAAAATCCATTTAAGTGACAACTTTTTGAACATGTAAAGGTTAGGCATTTTATATTTTTTGTTTTTACTTTTCCATTTCTTTCTCTCTAGCTGAGCATGCTCAAGCTGGGGCCTACAGTATGATGTCAGTACTATGTGACAAAGCCACAGTGAAGAAAGAAGAACTGTATGAAGTAGTTGGCAATGATAAATACCGCATCAACAACCTTCTGGATGACAAATACGAGCCACGTGCCGTTTGTGTTATTCTACAGGAAGCAGAACGTTATTTGAATCAAGAACTTCCATATTGTGTCTTTAGAGGGAACTGCGAGCACTTTGTTACAGAGTTGAGATACGGAAAGGCACATTCCCGCCAGGTACAGTTTGAACATTCAGAAAAATTCATAGAAGTATGAATTGCAGTGCCTCTAAAATTTGCAGACTGAGTCCGTTGCTTTGGTCAGTTACCATTTTATTAACATTTTAGCTTTTCTAGTAAACCTGTATTCACACTCAATGAAATTCCATATAATAATACTGAAGTGATTTTATAATGACTACAGAGAGAAGCAAGCATGCAACAGTGCTAGCTAGTAACTGATTACATGTAATCTGGATTATGTAATCAGGTTTCAATAATTAAGTTCATGTAATTAGATTCTATTATGTCTAAAAATGCTTATACTCATCAGACTACAGTAATTTTTTGATTACATGTTATTCTCGCAATGGCAGTCAATTATTCATGATTCATCGATTCTCTCCCAACTACTACTTTTTTATCTTTTACTTATTCCTTTCTAAAAAAAAAAAAAAAAAGGTCTACTGCTTCTATACATTCAGAAGTTCTTTCAGGTTTGTGGAATTGCACACACAGACCTAGCAGCATTTGATCACTGAAATTATTTCCATTTTAAGAAGTGTTTCTCAGTATTGCAACAATGCATATCTAATAGACTCCTGATGAACACATTTATTATCTGAATTATCACAGTGAGTCATTTAACCATGCATTACTGTCATTGGAAGGCTTTTGTCTTTCAAGCACATTCAAATGTACAAATTCAGCTGAACCTCCTTGACCTTATATATAGTTAAGTTAGTTCAATAGTACAATTAAGCCAATAGTAATAATAATACTTAAGTTCACAATTCTCTAAAGTTGGTTAATAGTCACATGACATCCAGGTAAAATTTGTATGATTTACTAAATAGCTTTTTATTATACTGCACAAAGTCTGCTTTGCTGCATTATAGCAATAGAAATAGTTTAAATGGCACTATAAACAACATTTTAAAGAAGGATTTAATTAAACAATGCTTTGAAATGGACATCTGGTGGGCTGTTATCTGTAAATATGCACATTCAGCATGTGGCAACTTTTTTTTTTCTCGCAAATAAGACCAATTAGTAAGTCTAATTGGATTTATTTATTTATTTACAAAATAAAAATTTGAAATTTATTAAAATACCAACATTATATGCATATTTACTTTTGAGTTGAGCCCTGCATACTACGCCATGATTTCAGGGCTGTTTAATGGTTAAATATTTAATGTAGGCAACAGTGATGGGCACTTAGATGGGCACTTAATTAATATAAATGCTTTCTTTCCATTCTAATAGGTTCGTAAAGTGGTGGAAATTGGTGTTGGAGTTGGACTCTTTGCAGCGGTTACCTTTGGAGTTCTTGCTGCTGCTTCAGCTTTTTTGGGTTCAAATGACAAAGAAAAGCAGAAAAAGTAAGGACTGAGAAATGCAAAAGTGCAATTGTGGAACCCTTTGACATTTCAAGTCAGTTAAAGTCTATTGCATTTGATGTAAATAATTAAAACATTTAATGTAGTAATTTGGCAGGCTTAGTTTTGTGAGCACAACTTGAAATATTCACAAGCCAAACATTCCACCTGTTCTGTTTGAGAACAATAGTGTATTTCCCAACTTATAAATCTAAAATGATTATTTTTTTCTACGGGCTTCCAAATGACACTTCCAGCACTCTAGCTGAATATTTAAAACAGCAAGCTAACTGTTTGAAAAAATCCTAAAACAAACTGCCACATTTATATTTTTGTGCCATTAAATATTACACTATATACTAGGTGTTTGTGTGTTTTTATTTGTACATTTTGTGGTGTTCTATAATCTATACCAACATATCGGAGTGAAAAAACATGCTATTTATCAACTCATTTCTGTACTTTCCATTGTGCAAGATCACAATATACATCGGAGGTTTCTGTATTGCTGGCCTGAATTTCATCTGCTCAATGAGACCTTTGTTCCCATTTTCTGGCAAATACCAAATTCTTGCAACAACAATCAGTGGGAGGCACTTGAACAACCCACATCAGTGACATCTTTCTGTTGAATATCTCCATTGAAACAAATTAAAGTATAGTTCACCCAAAAATGATAATTGTCATCATTTACTCACCCTGTATGTATTTCCTCCTCCTGCTGAATATAAAATATGATGTTTTTGGAGAAAATGTGTTAGTTGATGGGCCCCATTGACATTCTTTAAAATAACTTTTTCTTTTGTGTTCAGCAGAAGAAAGAAATTCATACAGGTTTGAAACGTCTTGAAACAAAACATTTTGGGTAAACTATCCCATCAATGACTAAAATCATAAAAAATAATCCTTAATTTTTGTCTGTTTATTTTCATACCATATATTTCTATAATCATTTTTTTCCTCCCCAAATTTGAATCACATCCTTATGATAATAAATAAATAATAATAAATCCCAGTAGTTCATCATTCCTGCACAAGGTTTTTTAGGAATAATTTTAAAGATACTATAGAAATGATTTATACAAAATGTAGCCAATTAAATATCGGCTGAAGCTAAGGACAACCTTTTTTCTAACGCCTTTTTTGACATGACTTAAAAATAGGAATTGAACCAAATGTGTAATTATAACACTTCCCTTCCCCCATTTAGTCACTGCACCATCTGAAGCTTGTTCTATTTTAAATCTGCACTTTCTGGGTGCCATCTCACCACTGACAAACAAAAAAAATGAAAGGCAACATCAGTTCAGTTGGACCTTCGTTGTTATTTGATGGACTAAATTCTGTGAAACATTGCAACTAAGCAACAACATTGATTACAGCACATCTCCAAAGACAGGCTCCTTTTTATTATCATAAATATGAAGCTGAATTTTGCATGTGTTTATACAGTACATGAATGACCCCTTCTGAAAATATTGCACCAGATCTCACAGACTGTCTCATTTACTAAAAACAAAATTATCTGCTGATTAGTTTATTTTACAACATAAAAAGTAACGCCTACTAGGAATGAAAAAGGCACAAACCAGAAATAACATCCACCTCACCCTGTCGTATGGCAAGAAAAAAACCACAATGTCACTCATGAGTTGCAGTGAATTCTTCCTTTGCTTTGAAAATATTCGTCTGTTTATACATGCTCTATCAATGACATTGTTCCACCTAGGATCATGATTAAGTTTCTCTACATCATCCATTTTCAAAAGTCCTTCAAGTCCACATTCAGGGCAAATCGGTCCATATTTAAAGTATAATCACTGTGTGTACATACAAAGATTTCTAGGATTATATTGTTCAAATTTCCCTCGACTCCCAATACTTCTCAAAGCAGTGAGTTCATGCACACTCAGTAAACTATGATATTGTGTAATATAAAAATCATAGTACTGTGAGGAGAGTAAAGGAATATCATAGTTTATGGTGTCAGCTGTTCCCCAGAAAGATTTGCAATTCTTCAAAGTTGCCCAACATACAGACAGCTGTGAGGCTTCTCCTCCTTTCTGACATCACGGAATGTTTCTTTAAAATAATCTCGCAGTCCTTTCATCTTCAAATAGTCAATGTTCTGCTGTACCTCCAGTGCTCAGTCCAGTTTGCGTGCGCCCAGTTTCAGAGGACCCTTTGCTGCCTTGCGCTCTGCACGTTTGGCCTCCAGCTCCTTCCGCCTTTCTTCTCGTTTCTTCTTTGCCAATTCTGCTTTACTTAAACCTGAGGGAGAAAGAGAAAGTGATGTTATTTGGGCTTTACTTTGAATTTCCTCTAATTGGCAACACAAGAATGAATCTGAATTTTTAAAATACGCTTCAATGTGTAACCTGGCGAAACAAAACTACTCTGACCCTGATCTCCATCCAGTGACTCCCAGTTTTCTTCTGTTCCCCAGTCTCCAGCACTGTCTGCGTCCCAGCCATCAGACTTCTGTGGACCAAAAACACACATCTTATTTAAGTGACCTGCAGGGATAAAACTGGGCTGGAACTGTAATGTGAAATGGAGTTCCACCACCTTTAGCAATTCACAATTAATGAAAATATGACCTACATTTCCTCCACCAGAGCCTTACCATAGTACTTCGTTGTGACACATTGGAGAACAGATCGGCTGTTGTTGACTTTCCTTCTGCTCCATCCCAGTTATAATCGCTGGCCAATCGTACCCCTTCTTGCGCAGCACTTATGCTGGCACCCTTTGGAGCCCCAGTTGAGGATTTTTTTTTATGTGTTGGCGTGAAACTCTCAGCTAGACCACCATCATCATCCCAGTCGTTACCCCAGCCCTCATCAGCAGGTGAACTTTGACCCTGACCATCTGCATCTTTCTCATTAGACCAGCTGTCGTCGGCATCCCAGCCTGAGCTCCAATCAGAACTCTGCTTCTTCACTGCCTCAGTGGACTTCCGACCCACCTATGGAAAGATATCAAGTGTATAAAAGATAATAAATAACTTTAAATAATTTCTTTCTTTATTTGTGAAGTGAAATATGAATAAATAGTATTTTAATGTCAATTGTCAGCATTATATTGCAATACATATAAGCATATTATTTTTAATAGCCCTATTCGCACAGGCTTAGTGCTAGTACTAGTACTTTTCTGATGATTTTCAGCCTTATCTTTCTGCAATGTGTAATTGTATGGTGTATAGCGATATGACCCAGCACCCAAAATATTATCAAAACACTGGATAAAAAGGCGCACATGAAACAAAAACCTTGAAAAAAAAAGATATACGATCCCGCCAAATCACAGAGATGCCGATTCGCGTGGGACTAATATTATCACAGGACCTCGGTGTTCGGTGAAATATGGTAGGTTATTTGCAGGGGGATTTTTTTACTTTACAAATTACAGACATGGCTGAGTTGCACAGGATTAATATCAAAGACAACCTCCACAATTATTACAAATGACTAGAGGTCACCATGTAATATTAATATAGTCAGTAAATAGACATGCATGCAAAATCACCTACACTGCTTTTCTTCTGTGTTGAGGACACTGCCGGCCAATCGGAATTCAAATCGTCTGGATCTGTTTGTACTTTCCCAGGATCCTGTAGGCACAGAGATAAGGAATTATTTACATTTCTCAGTATTCATTTGTATGCTATGTTTTTATAGTATAAAAGGTCATAATTTGAATAGCCATCAGTCACCTCAAGGCTTCCCCAATCTTCATCATCCCACCGATCTCCAATTGGCTCCACTGTTTCCTCATTCGATGTCTCTGATTGAATCCTACGTGCACTGGAAGTCTGTGCTCTCATTTCTGGGCCTAAAAGGAAAAGAGGAAGTTGATGAGATGATAACTCAACACATCTCATTTCAAATATTTTTTTCTGCTTAAACTTTGTTTGTTTTTTAATGAATATTTGGCTGATTTGTAAAAAAAAAAAAAAAGTCAGATTGGAGAATAAAGCTGTTTGGAAGGCTGAAAACTAGGTCATAAAAGATCTAATTAACCATTCAGAAATATGTATATTAAATATTGTATATTAAAATCTCTTATTGAAAAGTGATAACTGAATATTGCAAATCACACTTCAATATCTCTGCATAAAGAGAAAATAAAATATAAATAATGTAAATAAAATATGCATAAAAATGCAAAATGTATTTTAAAATCTCAGAATGAATTTTTTTGGAAAGGTAAATTTGTTAAAACGTTTTGTGGCAACTGGGTTATATAACTCACGTTCTTCCTATTCAATATTTACTTCCTTGATAATCTTCATTACACTTTCTTTATTTTAGGTCACTCTTTTCTGAAATGCGACATCCTTGATGACTTATGTAGCCAACAAATGCGACCTTCAGAGGTCACCCTCTCTGAAATGGGACAAAAGGGGCTTTCACCCCGGAGGAACCTTTTCATAGTTCCTAGAACTATTGGCGAATGTTCCCGGTTTTTGGCGCATTCGCACTGCAGGAACTAGGGACGATTTTAGTTCTAGAAACTCTATTTAGAGAAACTAATTTAGCACTAAAGGAACTATCCGTGATTTTAGTGTGCGCTGATTGGCCAAGCGCAAGCGAAACACCAGCACCCGCCATTTTTAAAAAGGCTGTGTAAACACCGATACAAACATGAAAAACAGTGATAGGTGGACCTCTAGGGTACCAAGCCAAACATGATTATGGATTTCTGCTCAGCTACCAACTTTTCAATACTGTCTACTTTCTATGCATAAAAGTTCTATCTAATAACGTATTATACAGGATACTCTGGTTCCTAGAACTAAGTTTTCTTGCAGCACACCTTTGTTTTCATTATTTGTGGTTACTGGTGCAGCAGAGGGTAGAGATGAGGTGCTGTTTTCAGCAGGCAGTGCTTCCGAACCAGCCGGAGCATTTCGGATGAGTTTGGAGGTGAGAGATGAGACGCCTGTTACCGCCCATCCTGCCCATGTAGCAGCTGACCCTCCTGTCTGCGCTGATGCAGTCACATCCTTCTCTGCATTTGAACCATTTAATTACATTACCATTACATCATTTGAGAACTGAAAATTTTAGTGAGCAATCCTTTTAACATAAGGGACAACACATGCTATACCTATTTCAGATAGTTTAGAAGGGTCTTCAGAAACCGTCTCCAGCTTACTGAGGAAACTTTTTATGGCTTTGAATGCCTACAGAACAAAAAACTATTTTTGAATTGTAATTTTCAAAAAACAGATTAAACACCAAACCACAGAACATATCAATAGATACTGTGTCATTGTGTACCTCAATTCCTGCAGTGCATTTTTCTTTACCTGATCTCTGACGTTTTTGTCTGGATCCACAGTCAGTGTGCACAGTGTGGGCAGGATACGATTGGAGCTTTCAGCCACACTATAGTACTGATGGGTGGCAGCGAATCCTAGCACGCCTGCTGCACGTGAGGCAGGAAATGGATCTTTAGTTGCCCGTGAGAATGCAGAGATTAATACACGCTGGCGCATCTGAGAAAAAAAAAAAAACACAAAGGAAAAACAATGCAAGATTGACATTTAGAGAAAAAAATATGCCTAAACAAATAGAATATTATAGGTTGTTAGTTGAAGTTACCCCAGCATTGAGGTAGGGGGCAATTTTGCCCAGGCAAACAGTGGTGTTGCAGCGGATGGGGCCTTGATCGTCCCGGGCTTGCAGTCGTGCAAAGTGACGCATCAACTCTTGATTTAAATTGGTCTCGTTCAGTTTAGGGGCCAACAGAAGCATTGACTATAGGAACGAGAGAAATTAAGTCATTAAAAAACATATTAAAGACTAATAAGCATGGTGCTTGTAATGCCATGGACATGAGTTCACTTCCCAGGGAAAGCATGAATGAAAAGTAAGTTGCTTTAGATAGATCCATTTAAATGCATAAATGTAAATGTATGCCACTATCAATTACACTAACTGAGTGTCAAAACACTGGAGACAAGACAGAGTAAACAAATACCTTTACAGTCTGCTCTCGAATGGCAGGGTTTGTGTCTGTGAAACCATGAACCACGTGTGGAAAAATCTGAGAGTTAACAGCTGCTTCATTCAAATACTGAATAAACTGCTCCATCTGATAAAAGAAGAGACAAAAAATCATTTAGAATTGTGAAAAAGTCTATGAAAGAGTTGGGATAACTCTTACAAAATCTACAAAAAGCATTGAAGTCGTGTATACCTGCTGTAGCAATCGTATCCTCATGGCACGGTCAGTGGAAGAGAACATCTTCACTATGACTGGGATGATTTTCTGCTGGTACTCCTCAGCTGACAAATACTTTCCTACCTACCACAAACAAAATATCGCTATAACGGTATTAAAGGAACTTGCTGCTTAGGATGCCAACCTTCTCTTTACAATGAACAACATGGGTAAGAGTCAATGCAATACCAAAAATGTCTTTTACCTTAAATAGTGGTGTAAGAACGACAGCGCCAGCATTGCCAAACTCAAAGGCTGTAAGGAGTTGAGGCAACACTTTATGTTTACAGAAATCTTCAGGGAAAGAATCAAGATTCTCACTCAGGTCCTGGAAAAACTGCTGCTTCTCTGCAGGTTCTTTAATCTACATAAACACACACACACACAATACTGACCTAAATATATATTTACAATTTAAAGGTATTAATGAAAATACATAAAACAATAGAAAGCAATATACAGAAAACCAGCAAAGTAGTCTGAACATTCAATACAGAATTTGCATTGCAACCTTTACACTGTAACATGCAATACAAATAGTAAAAGATCACCAAAAACAGTCTGGGTTAGTAAGATTTTCTTAAAGAAATTAAATAATTAAGTGTCAATAAACACTTACAATGTTGCAAAAGATTTTGATTTCAAATAAATGCTGCTCTTTTTAACTTTCTATTAATCAAAGAATCCTAAACATGTATCAGTTTCCACAAATATATGAAGCAGTACAACCAATTTCAACATTGATAATAAAAATAATAATAATAAGAAGAAATGTTTCTTGAGCACCAAATAAGCATATTAGGAATGATTTCTGCAGGAAGTAATGATGCTGAAAATTCAGCTTTGAAAATTCACAGAAATAAATTACATTTAAAATAATAATAATAATTATAATAAAGAAAAGAATTATATTTTAACTGTGATAACATTTCACAGTACTAGTGTATTTTCAGCTTTGGTGAGCACAGGATACTTCTTTTAAAAACATACAAAAATCTTACCAACCCAAAACTTTTGAATGGCACTGCAAAACAACACAATACAGGCCCTTAGAATAAGCTTAATAGACTGATTGAAATACCTGTATCTCTTCCAGAAACAGACAGCTCTCCACAAAGCTGTTGTTCATAAAGCCTCCAGGAGATTTACAGTTCAGTAGGAACCGAGCAGGGTTGGGACGAATCTTTGGGTTTGCACCCACTAACTCACAGTAATGTGGCACTAACTGCTTTGGGATCTGTGAGGGGTAAACAAGGTGGTTTAAAAGACCATGAGGATACACAGCTTTTAATCTGTTTGTCATAATAAAAACTACTAAAACAAAGCTATAATTGCAGTTAACACTAATCAAAATTGATCTGGTACCTTGCCCAGAGATCGTAACGAGGAGGCACGTGGTAAAGTTCCATTAAATACTTCCCAAATGAGACAACCGAGACGCCACACATCCCCTGTCCTGAGATCATAAAGAAATGCACAACAATGAGCTATGGCTGATTACAAATGCATTTCAGGACCAGTGGTCCAGTACCAGTCTAGGGTGGCAAAGAAATCCTCATTATTCAAACAAAAAAAATAAGTTTGACTATAAAGTAGTACCTAAAGTGCCTAAAACACAACAGAATACAATTAATTGCACTCAATTGTAATTGAGGTAGTGGTGGTCAAATATACGTATCAAGTAACACTGAGTGAATTTAACTTTTTTTTTACTAGACGATCCGTTTCAAAAATTGCAACTGAAAAATTAAACACTGAATTATTAACACTCAATTGGTCGCCAAAATAAATTAATTGCAACAATTAAACTCATTACAATTACAAATTACAAAACTCATTACAAATCCCCATGTGCAACAATGCGAATATGATAAATGTGTAAAACAAACACCAGAATGTACAATTGATATACACATCAATTAAATGCAATCCATTTCCATTTGTACTCTTCCCAACTTGTGCAAAAATGTGCCAGCTTTCAAATACAATGAACAGGACTCACATTCACCAATGAAATCTGACAACTGTACAGCCTCATAAATTTTGTTTCTAAAAGCTTGAATCATGACAAAAATAATTCAGGCTGGACCAGCCAATCCAAGTGCAGCCATAAGCACGTGTCTCACATTGAGTGCTGCACTTTCTCCCAATCAAAGTAATAAGTGCACTGTCTTTGTGTATCTAAAGTATTTGAAGTCCATTCAGAAAATGTAAATAGCATACAGGGAATAGTTGGGCTGAAAATGAATAAAGAGAACTAGAAAACAAGAGTTTTCTGTTTGTACAAGTTACCATTTTTCTCCACCACTGCCGGGGCTCTCTGGGGGATCATATCTCTCCATGTCAGGGTTGATCACTTTAGGTGGTGGTAAAGTGATGGAGTCTCCCTGATCAGAGCTCACATGATCCAACCCTCCAAGCTTCCATTCACCAGCACGGTCCACAAAGACGGCCCACACGCCCAAGTTATTATGGTTGAGATGGCAGTCGTTCACCAAGAAGCTCAACGCTTTCTGATGGGAAAGGAGTGACAGCAAACTGTACAACTGAACTAATGAATGATAGATTTATAGCCAGTGAATTTACTTCAAAACTAACCACAATTTGATGAAGGCCCCATGACACCTCTAAATCACTCGCACCAGTCTTCTCCGCCTGGACCTTCAAGTGTGCAGCCAGAGGGGTCACTGGCTCTGTGACGATGTACAAGCTTTTCTCGGTCTGATGTCCAACAGGAAAATAAAGTTTTAATAAAGAGTTGTAATAAAAATGCCTTTTCAATAATTACAATTAGGATACATCTAGAACGTAAAAAGTTTGTGTAAAATCCCCCACTAACATACACGTGTCTAAAATGATTCTAAATATTTGATTCGGGGATTATTTCTTATAATAAGAGTCTGGTATTGATAAGGGGTTACATTCACAAAAACCTCACCTCAACCTGAATAATCAAGATGAAATGAGAGCACAAGAAAAGATGAGGCATTGTTTGAAGAGAACAATCTTCCTATGATTCACAATCACAGATCAACTTCATTTAATCCATACAAGGTCCTTACCTCCAACCCATCTACGTAGGACAAGATGTTGGGATGTCTGAGAGTTTTGGTGCGTTTGAAAGCCGCTTTGGCAAGCTGCGTCTGCTCCTCCGTTCCCTGGGAAACCTCATACACAAAGACTGACACCAGCTCACCAGTGGTCTGGAATAAGAAGGGGGTACAAGTTGGGTTAAGTTACAACTCATCTGTATACTGCAAAGAAGAACAGTGCAATTTAGGAAGATTTGCACAACCAGAATGTCCTGATTGACTACGGTAGTTTTGAAATAAACCAAGCCACCAATACAGCCCAATATCAACAACTCAATATTTTATGCCGTCCTGGTGACTGATCTGTCATTATAATGTATATAAGAATATGATCAATAATTATTCATGCATCCAAATAAATCTAACAAATTTATAAATATAATATGTCAATAATTCTGGTAAATGGAGATCAGATACAGATATGTCAGGAGGACACGTGTACAGTACACAATAACAGTGCAGCTTTTTTGCTATCATACATCATCATACAAGTGCTGGCAGTGTAATTATCGATACAAATAAAGTATCACATAAATAGATTAATGCACACCATTGTGCTTAGTACCACAATAATATTTCAGCTATTATGTGACAGCAGTTTTCTGTTGACGTGGCCACAGTAATGTTACGTACTCTGTTAAAAGGATGATCAAATAAACCTATTTTCTGCATTTAATAGTCTTAATATCTAACCCATATGACTCAAAGGATATTGAGCCATGAACATAAAAAATATACAAGCTCACAAAGAAGTTAAATGTGTTTTGAGTTGCTATTTCGCCTTTGCTGTTTTATTCGCTCATGCGTAATGCGTGAGCGGGATGTTGCTAAACTTTAGACCGAGGACTCAGCGGCCTGCTGCGACACTATGTGCTTTTATATTAATATGTCAAGTAATTTTACCTTGCGCTTTCCCCGACTAAGGGTCCATATGCCTGACTTTTCTTGATTTTCTGGTAAAATTTCATAGTTGAAGTCTTTGGTAGGATCCCGTGCGAAAAAGGACCACATCCTTCCCCGTCTAGTCCAGCACACGGTGTTGCTGTAGGACGGACAGCAAACCAATAGAGGGCGCAACTGTTCCGACAACCGAGAGAATCTCGAGAATCCGCAAACAAATGTCACGTGACCCCTAGCATGCGCTATGCTATGCTTAGTTCGGAACAGCATGCTAGTGAGAGTATTCACTGGTTTATTTTGTACGTGCAATTTTTAGTTCCGTTATTATCTTGTTCTAGTTATAGTCATAGGTTATAATGTTGGCATGAATTCCAATGAAGTTGAGATAATCCAGGGAAGACCGGGTCTTTATAACGTAATTTGATCCAAGAGTCTAATTCCAACAAAATGTCTAGCACTTATTTTTTGTTGTTTTCTCTTAAATTTGAATATTTTTCTTTCGGATAATATTTGTTGATTATGTCCTCCACACTAACAATCATAGATTATATTTTTACGAAAGCTGGGTTAGACTTAACACAAAACCACACTAACGTAACATTCAGACGATATACGATACAATCGAGTTTGTATTTGAAATATCATTCAAATCTGTATTTTTAATATAATTTTGTACAATCTTTGACACATTATCTTAAACAAAATATATATATTTTTTTAAAAATCGCTGGCTGATAATGGAGGATAAAGAAAATGTAGCATCATAAAAAAAGAAAAGTCATACTATGTATTTGTTAAAATATTTCGAACCCAGACAAAGATGAAGTATCAGTTTTGAGACTTCGACAATGTGATTTATCAATGCAGTGGACCGTTTGTAACAAGGTCAAAATGATAAATGAATTGTGGTGAACTAAGTTACACTTTATTTTCAGTGACCATGTTATTGTACTTTCGGCAAGCAAGATGGCGGCGCCCATAGAGTTAATTTATAATAATTCAATGCATAATTTATAGTTATTACTAGACTAAATTTAACAGGTGTAACAATGGCACTGTAAAATAGTGTTGCTGCAAACTATTGTTGGGAAAAAAAAAAAAACCATTACATCTGTAGACTGTCAATGGGCCTAATACAATTCATATTTATTTGTGTAGTGATTTCACAATACACATCGTGCAAAACAGCTTTACAGAAATGCACTAGTCCACATTACCATTTAGATTTATATTTCAGAAATGTACATACAGTTAGCTAAAAATGTATTAATTCAAAGCTGAATGGATTAACTCACTTGAAGTAATGAATACTACTTAGTTAAATTATGACAGAAAATTGTATCAGTACATTTTGATTGTTATTCTAGTAGTTGCTGGCCAAAATTGTATTACAGCATATTGCCACAATTATCTACAGTATAAATTAAATTAGAAAACATTTGAGTACTGATCATGAACTTGGATGTACAAAATTAAAGGACACAAACCATTTGGCCATTAGCAATAATAATCTTTATTTCACAATCATAAACAAGGGTTTACAACAATTTCACTAAAATATTTAGAATTTACTACATATATATATATAAAAAAAAAAAAAACACCAGAAAACCAAACTTAAATGAACTACACATTATATTCACTAAAAAGTATTGTTTGAGCAGAGGTTAGAAAGCAAAGACGCCGCAGGGAATTGAACCCCGTCCTGAGAATCAGGAGTGCCAACCACCAGAGTCTTTTGCTTTTTTTCTTATGAGGTTAAAAGCAAAACCTGAAGGAACAATCCCAAGATTGTTCCTCAGGAAAAGAAAAACCTCAAACCTGCTGCTCTACAATATTCTGGTCTCGAACAGCTCTTCTTTAGCCTGAAACTACACAAAAGACTGCAGGTTTCCCTCCCAAATCCCCAGATAAACTCTTCAAAACATCCAAAATGCCATTGATATTACTGTAGTAATTTTGTCCTCACAAAAAAATTCAATTTTAATATTCTTCTACTTGGAAGATCAAATCTGACCAGTGAGGTCTTGAACAAGGCTGCACTTGCATTCAGGTGTGACTCATTCCTATTTAAAAGCTGAAACACAAAGAGAAGAGTTTAGAGCCCCCCCCCACCCCACCCAGTATCATAACCAATGTAATACAAGTGTCATTTACCACCAAACAACGGTCCAGGTCAGGAAATCCCACCAAAACGGCCAGAACAAATCGGTGCCTTTGTAAATCACCATTCCTGTAACTAGACAAGATTCTGGGTTTCCACCCCACCCCCCCACCCCAAACTATTTTTTATAATCTTTAAAGGCAAAAGTATACGCTTAAACTTATCTCCAGCCAGTGGCGCTTTACACCCAATTCTTCAGAGTAAAGAATTAGCAAGTCTACAGCTGCAATGAAAAAGAGCAAAAAGTTTACAATCCCTCACCCCCCTCCCCCCTTACCAAAAGCAATTTAAATCAATTTATAAACCAATGTAAAAACTGGTTACTCAATTGACGCAAGCACATCCATCCACTCCCATGTTACGGCTCAGTCTCAATTTTAGAAGTCACAACAGCATACCTGAAAAGAGAGAAAGTGTTGCCCCACCCCTCCCCAAAGCTACCAAACTCCAAACACTGACATTGGATTTGATTGAAATTGTAGTGCAAGTGTTAAGTGCATGCATATTTTAAGATAAGTGCGTGTTCTGCCCATACACAGGATTAAGACCAACTATGTGTACTTAACTCAGCAGATAGCAGCAGAGGGATGCGCGATTAGCAGCATAACAATGACGAATATGAGGTTGATCAGAGCGACTGGATGTTCCAGCGTTACATCAGGCAGTTAGGGCTCTCCCAGATGACAAGACAATTTTGCGTCCTAAGTGAAATTGACCTAAGAAAATGAAGAATTGGAGGGGGGAAAAAAAACAGGAAAGACGCGCAGACACACAGAAGGACTTCGACGAAGGGCTTCCGAGGTTTGGACAAAGCTCTCAAGCGCACAGAAGGGGGATTCGGATCGCCATTCACTCAAGTGAAGACATTCACCGGGGTTACTGCTCACAGACAGCCTTGCATTCAGATGCAGTCGAGAAGGCAGGGGGACAAACGGGTAATCTGAAACAAAGAGCTTCTACACACAAACACTACCACCACACCAATTGCAATACTAACTGTATGATTCAACTAAGGAGTTAAGAGATGTAAAAGAAACTTAAAGTGCATGAAGCATAAAAAAATAAGTATAGCTTCTGAAGCGTTGATGATTTAAGTTACTGAAGTTTACAAAAAGTTGTTGCATGAGGTTTCTAATCAAGTTTAATGATTCAGACACCTGGTAACTAGATTCCACAGGGCGACATCATGTAACATTCACCACAGCTGGCTGAAGTAATTTCTGCAGAAGAGAGAATAAAGTGCATAGTCCCCCCCCCACCCCAAACACATCTTTTCCAGGTAATTTACGTCTGTACAGGAAGTGCCAAATAAAGCTGCACAGTTGCGCAGCTACTCCCAGCCACTCTAAATTTGGAGATTGGAGCACAGTTGTGCAACAGTTGGAAGGAATATTGCTATACATTTGTAAAGCAACTCGGTCACTCTGCACAGTTGCACAGAGTAGTGGCTAGGTACTTATTAAACATTTTAAAAAAAGTTTCAAATCTATTGTAGCACAACGAACTGTCCTGCCTGTCGAAGCGTTCAGTGGAACCGGGCGATTTCGGGTCATAACTTCTTCTGATAGGTGGCATTCTTCATGAGGCTTTGTAAGATTCTGCAAGACCAAAAATGGCAAAAACAAAGACCCCTACGCCCACCCTTCATAAAACAGTCCAATGTCCAAATAAAACCATAAAGTCTGCAAGATTCATGTATCAAAAGTGTAGGCTTATAGCCAAAGAGACTACAACGTAATGCATAATGCATATCTCTTCAAGTTAAATTAATAAAATTTGCCTTTCCTCCTTGGGCCTGATCAAGCTGTAGGACTGGACTGATCTGCCTCTCCACCTTGAACAGAGTTGACTGCAAGCCCTGGCATCCAAGCTCTACAAAAAGCGCCAAGCTTTACACTCATACCTGGAAAAGCATAAAGAAATACCCAAGAAAGCCCCACACATACCCCAAGAAACAAAATGCATACCAAAATTTCAATCACAACAGGCTATGGATTTATTAACTGAAAATGGAAACAGTACAGAATGTACACTTACATAGAAATTACAAAGCTAATTTGTAAAATGTGCTCGACGACAGATCTTACAATTGTAACGCTATTAATGGAAAAAGGTTAGGAACAAATGGGCTTGCTTAGTGACCTTACGTGACCAAAAGAGGCTGAGGTTGATTGATGCGAAAGAAAATCTTTACATACAATGTTAGGATGACATCTTCAGTGGAAAGCATTCAGGGACACAGCACACTGAAAAATGCAAAAGGGGGAGGAAAAGAAAGCCTACACACATCCCCACTCTTCAAAATACAAAAATTAACCAAACAATAAGCAATACAACTACTGCTTAGACACTAAGCCATCAAATTGTATTCAAGTACAATACAATGAAAGACAAAAGCAAATGAATGCCATTTACATGAATATCCAATTACTTGCCATTAGAAAACGTTAAAAGCGCCTTGGCCTCTATTGAAGTAGCTTTGCTCCTTAAGTGGGGAGAGGGGAGCAGATATTGGTTGGACCACCAGCTTTGTTCTTTGAGGGTTTGTTTCAATCTGTAAGAGTCAAAATTAAGCAATCCCCCCCAGATCCAAACCCCATAGACAATATTCATACATACAACCAATATCCATATACCATTCAATAAAGAGACAAGAGTGCCATGATGTGTTAAACAAAATGAAAGCGTTTGATCCCATGCCGCGTTACCCAAGATGTAAACGTTGGTATAGCTGCCATGGAAGGCTTGTAACTGGGCCAACTCATCCCCTGGCAGACACACTGGTGGTTCCTTCCCCCATACAGCGCTATTTCAAGCCACCCTTAATAAAGCTGCTTTCACAAGCTGCAAAGTCTAGGAAAAGATTTGGGTTAACTGCCCACACCCCTCCCGCCCCGTGACAAACCCCCGACATTCAAAACTGATGAAAGTGTATGCTTCAAATATCCAAACAAGATTTAATACAAATCCAATGAGGTACCTTCCTATATCCCATCAAAGCAGAGGCTTTCCTTGAAGCGTTATAAGAATCGTTACAGAGCAGTCAACAATATGACTCTAAAAGGGTCCACGCAACATCCTGGAATCCCTTTTGGTTCTATCGCCTCTAATGTGACCAGGGCCTGTGGGAGAGAGAACTCGAGAAACGCATTTGCCCCTCCCCAATCCCAAGAACACTGTGCAATAACATCACAACTATTCAGAAACTGCATTTGAAAAATCTGTCAATATTTTTACTCAATACTTTTGCAATAGCGCATTTAATTTTACAAAAACGTTTTTTTTTTTTAAAGGAACAGTTGCTCCAATTTATCATTAAAATTCATGCATGAACTCGTCAAAATTTTTACCGGCAGGCAATACGCAGCTGCCCTGGCATCATATGTCGGACTGACGCAGCGGGTGTGGCAGTAGAGGTAGTTGTGTCGTTTAGGGACGCAGGGTAACCAACTCCGAAAAGCCCTTCATACGTGGATTGCTTCCCAGGACAGACCTAATGGATTTAAGCGGATACGGAGACGACTTTTCCACAGGCCTACAGCCGAAACGCAGCGGAGGCGTGGTCGATTAAGGACGGTCATCTCCACAGCACACTAACAGCATTCATCAGACTTGGCCAACAACAGGAAAGATGTAACATCGGAATTTCAAACAGTCACTCACCACGCCTGAAAAGGAAAGAACAGAACTTCGCGAGCAAAAGTGTTCTGGAATGCAAACTACTAAAATTATGACTTTTCATTATTACACAGGATACCTCTACCCATACAAACCAAATGCCCTCCTCATGATTTTTCTATGGAGACGACCCCTGATACTCTCTGCTTGTGAGCCCTCTTTCTTTCTCTGCTGCTGTTGGGACACCCATCTTTGGCTTGCTCTGATCTAGACCAGCTGAGCTCCCCCTGGTGGCCAACGTTGTACGCTATTCTGCCTTGTAGATCTGGCTCCCCCTTCTGGAAACTGTTGTTGCTGCTCTTCCCCCTGCTCTGTGCCCTCTGATTCTCTCCTGTGTCCTGCCTGGCTCGACATCTGGTCCTGGCCTCTGCTGTAGATCTTTTCTTCCATCCGTAGTCATCTAAGAACTAGGTTGTTACTGGATAAATTAAACTCAGTCCATTTCTCCTTCCCTCGGTACTTCGGTCTTCTGCTGATTTCTCACATCACGAAAAACACACTAAGCTCCCATTTCACAGCTGTTACGCAAGTACGCAACACATGACTCAGTCCATAAGGAGTTAAAATATTCAAATGTTCGTCATTGTAGCTGATTAAAAAAAAAAAATCTTCTAGGCTTATGAATTGATGATCAAAAATACTCATGTAGAATCTTCGAGAAAAAAAATAAGGCTGCGTAATCGTTGTCTTTCAAACTATGAACTCAACGTTCAGTTATTTCTTTCTTAAAAAACAAAACAAGAGCGGCCTATTTTTAAAGGCTTAAAAAAGAAATAAAAACTGAAAACTTTCGATTGTCTGGTGTGTTTTTGTTAAGTTTTAAAGACAAAAATACACTTCTTAAACTTAAACTACATAACTAGAACATGTGCTGTAGTCTTCTTTTTTTTTTTTTTGCTGTAGTCTTCTTGTAGATATGCTAACTAGCCCCCACTGTCGTAACTTGATCGTTGTCGCGACCGCCATTTTGTTAAGGCGTTAAAGTCGAAAATGAAAATAGAAACTATTTGAAATTAAAATAAAACACGTTGAAACAAAATTTAACTTAAACTAGCTTAATAGACTAGGGTAACACGGTCATTTTTGGCTGTGCTTCACTTCAGTTCTTGGTCAGCTGGTAAAACAGTAAGCTAGAAAAATATTCATACTCTATTATATGCAAGTTACATGTTTTAAGCTAAGTTATTTCAGAAAAACTTAATTGAAACAAATATATTTTCAAAACTAGCGTAATTGAGTAAGATAACATGTTCTTTTATAACATTAGCAGCTAACGTTAGCTCTGCCCAGTGCCCTTTGTTCAGACTCTCTCAGCTGGTTAAGTTAAAGCTTTGCTAGTTGTAAAATAGAATCTTTTATACTGAACAGTATAGATTTTATAGTCTATCGCCTCGTTGGGAACAATATAGGTCGAATATTTCTTGAAAAATCACTTTAAAAGATAGGCAAGTTAATCTTTCGATGTAACTTCAGTACGCTGAAAGTAACTTATTAAAAGAAAGCCTTGACATAGTCAACTGTAACCAAGTAACTTGTACACTTAAAAGCGCAAAACGTAAACAAAAAAACGGTTTATCTAAATAATCGTCAAACAGAATAATACAAAGTCACATCACCAGCTCAACGACACCTCCCCGCCTTTCTGTGCGTCTCAACCCCGTCTTGACGAACTGTGTTGCTGGTGGGGTTTTTATAGACCTCCGTGACGCGGTCAGCTCCTTCCGACGTGTGATTAAAAAAAATAGTACCTCTAGAGCGCAAACTTTCCCCAAAATTACAAGAAGACTAGTGCAAAATGCCCGTGCAAAATATTTGTGTATGTGTGTGTGTTTTTAGCAATTGTTGGTTTGGTGCTTTTGATGTTTATTTTTAAACCACAAACCTCTCTAAAGTTGGAATGTTTCTTTTTAAACCACAAACCTCTCTAAAGTTAGAATGTTTATTTTTAAACGACAACTTCAATGTGTGCTTCTATTACAGATATATTTACTGATATCTTTTGCATTTCTAATCCAAACAACGTCAAACTCGGCACAGCACTTACTCGTGCCCGTAGCAAGACACTTGTCAAGTTTGAAATCCATCGGACTAACTGAATTTGGGAAATTGTATAAAAGTATTATTCCTCCACCAAGTGATCTTTCCTTAAAGGCAAACGGTCGGTTTCGTGTCACAGTTGCCTAGAACCGCAGCGTGATTCATCACAAATGCACTTAGCATTTTTCAAACAACAACAATTACGTCAGAAGCGCAGTGCGGAGGAATACAACATGGATCTAAACCCCCTCTTTCAAACCGACTCAAACCGGTTTCAGTGCACGGATCTTCTTTTCTTTTTTACTGCAGTGTCATAATGCGCATGCGCGTACCATTTCCTAGTTTAAAAATATAATAGATCAACTCGAAGAATTACCAGAATGTTCTGGTTTAACCCGGATTGAAAATTATACGAAAACATTCCAGGTTTGTCGGAGGTCAAGAAGTACTTGCAAGTTTAAAACAGTGGCCCATCGTGACAAATTAGATCCAATGTCAAATGTTTTTGATGTGATATTCCTCTTTGACTGTACTTTTACAATCGATTGCGATAAAAAAAAAAGGTTAATAAACGTACATTTAAACGGAATTTGAAAGGTTAATGCATACGTTAAATGGGAATGTGTTTCTTTGTCACATTGAAATGGTGGGTGCGGGGCAAACGAGGCCTCCAGCACGTATCCTCTTTGGTATTTGTGCTCAGCTGCTGCTGACGTTGACAACGGCACAAGGCTGAGCCTGCTACAAGTGAGAAGGGGGATGGGCAAAACAAATACACGTAAAACACGAAATATCTGCGGATTGCCTGTTTGGTTCTAAACATGCAACATGCTAGGCCTATGTGTCAGTAGAAACCTGTTTAGTGATTTCAGTTTTCATTTAGTAAACATCACTTCATCTTTTAAATGGTTTTATATTACTCTATACAAACCAAACACGTTGTTTGTGGGATTAAGTTTTCAGGTACAGTGAAAATTAAATGACTGTATTTAATCTACAAAAAATAATTGCTACAATTTGTTTCACATTCCTTTTTTTGGAACGCTTTATTCAATAACAAAACATACAATAATTCAATTATCAGATCAATTATAATAATACAAATTAATACAACAAGATATACATATAAAAAACTATATACATAGGGGTATTGAAATCAACTCCAACTCCATTTCTTTAATTACAAAATAATACAAAGGCCCTTTGTAAAAGGATAACATTTCAAGGCTTTACAACAGTCTAGTCTTTTTTTTGCCTTGTGTTCCTTACACCCTCCAATGTTTTAAGGTACTGACAAATCTCAATTAAATTTAAATTGTATAAAACAAGGTACAGTTTTTGCCCATCGACATTTATGAATGTGATATTTACCTAAAATAATAAACAAATTAAGGACAAAACCAATTTCTTTTCTAGAGGCTTATCGTAAAAAAATATATTATATCCTTATCCTCCAAAATAATGTCAATTCCAGAAATCTCCTTCAAATCAATCAAAGAAAATATGACAAATAGTCTCAAAATAGACATTTCAAATCGATATCTTTCTTAAATCTTTTTATGACCTGATTAACTGGATAAATACCATGAATAATTTCAAATGAAACCTCACGAATCTTATTAATGACAGTATTTCCTGGATTGTTTTACATTCCTAAAGATGTATTATGCTTAGGGGCTGACGTCACGTCACGTTGTTTGCGCGTCAGCATTTTGAATGAATTGCAGATATAAACAAAATAACTTTCCAATTCACTGCTAATGAAAACATTGTTTTATATACCTCATAGGTTAGTTTTGTGCCATAACATGATTTAATTAAAATAAAAACCAAACGTGACGAATGTGGCAAAGTGTGGAAAGATCTAGATGTTTCCGCATTGATTTCATTTGCAAGTTAACCACAAGGTGGCACCAACCTTACACTAATCACAGAACGTGCATGAAGGAAAGTCTAGTTGAATAAACTACCTAACAGTCATTCTAATTATGTATGGGCCAAATGAAAACATCCTGCCAATGAGTTAATCAGACTTGTTTACACATTTCCTCTTCATCAGCATTATCACACAAAAGGCGGTTTCAGTGGAATGAATCGCCCATTTCAACAGTCTCTCAAAACATTTCAGTTCTAAAGAGATAATGCATAATAGAGACAAATGGGATTTAAGAAATATATTTGTTGTAGTTTCACAGCAACTATTTTCCATATGATGAAATATAATCTTTAATAATTTATCTACAGAGCCAACTAGAAAGTATGAACAAATATGTGCATGTTACTGAATGCTAACAAAGCTGATTGGCTGGGAATTTGGAGATAGAACTCATACAAAGGTTTAATAACATGAAACAGAAATTATACTGTATTGTAGTCTTTAAATATCAGAGCATATAAATATTTAAAGCATGACAAATCAAAGGTGATTGACATGTCATGTTTTTTGGGGTAAACACACATCCTGTTATTATTATTTTTTTTAATCAGCATCAATATTTTAGGTTAACTTCTGACTATAAATAGTCATAATTTGGTAACACTTAACAATAAGGTCTCATTTGTTAACATTACTTAATTTATTAACTAACACAAACTAACAATGAGCAATAGGCCTACATGTGTTATGTTATTAATCTCTGGTTATGTTTATACCAAATAATAAAAAAAAAAACAGTTGGTCTTGTTTGTTCATGTTAGTTCACAGTACATTAAATGTTAATTATTAATTAAGATTTGTTAATAAATGCTGTAGAAGTAGCTATTGTTCATTCTTAGTTCATGTTAACTTTTTTGTTAACTAAGGAAACCTTATTGTAAATTATGACCCATAATTATTTTCTTTCTTTTTTTTTCAGATTAAATGATCAGGTCATAAAAAAGAATGATAAATAGAATGAACAAAATGCTCATGTTGGATGTGCTTTTTAAACAAAAATTCAGCTGTTGTTTAAACTTCGGGATGGGTATTGGTGCGATATCAATGTTGTATAAGAAGTACAAGAAAAAAAACCTATTTCTATGTCTGCGTATAAATGTCTTCCAATAAATCTATTGTGATGTAACGGAGTACCCTTATGAGTTTCACATACACATGCAGTTTTGTGTATGTAATCCAAATAACATGTGATGGAATGTCCTTTCACCAAATTGATCTCCCAAACGACCAGATCAATTGTGTTCCAGCATCCAGCTGTGTTTTCCCCATGAGGGCGGGTTTTTATTGAGGTCAATGTGGAGTCATTACATCAGAATCATATGGATATTGGGTGATAGAATGCCTTGGCAGCATTAGACTTGTTTCACTCCTGCTGCTAGCCTGGTGGAGAATCTTCTGCTTTAACGGATTCACATTTGAATGTATTTCTTTAGAAGATAATTCTTTCTTCAAACTTCTGGAACTTTACATTTTAAACAGACTCCAAAAAGCTACAAGGATAACATATTATTATTAGTTTTCTCCAGAACGTACAAGGGAGGCATCAACAGAGTAACACTGCTAAATACTGATAGTGTAGGGATAAGACATGGAAAGATACTTCACACCCGTGCGTGGCTCCTCAGAGGATGAGGTCAAAATGTACAAAAATTCTCATCACTTACCTCATCAACATCCTCATTACCATCCTCTCAACCATCATTACCAGCATGGATCACACAGGTATGTGCTTAAACTTTGTTTGGAGGACATGTGTCAGTGTTGTTACTATTAACTAAAACTAATTAACCAACCAATTTTGTTAACTGAAATAAAATATAGAGGAACAACTTATGCTGTCTTGGCAGCTTGCTAACTGAAATAAAATAAGTTACAGTATTCAATTGTAATAAATTTACTAAAATTGAACTGAAATAAACATAAAACAAATCCACAAAATTAAAATTAAACCATAATTCAACAAATGTTTAAATACTATAATACAACAAAATACTAAAATAATGTTTAAGTGAAATTCAATATTGCTCTTTTTATCATTAAAACTTTATTATAAAGTCAGTCCCTTCAAAAAAAACTTCAAAATTGCAGCTAAAAATAAAATAAAAGTCACATAAACTACACAGCAGACGGTCCAAAATTTCAGTTTAAAAAGTTTTTGTGATTTTAACTTTAATTTTAGAGTTTTTGAGGTATGTTCAAGATGAATGGGCAGCGGTGGCTAATGCCATCTTTCCATATTCATACTTTTTCTTTGGTCACGTGGCACATTTTTCAATGATCAGCAGGTAACTTAACTATATTTGAATCTGAAGATATACTGTAGGATATGAATGCAGCATCAATATGTATTTGTACTTTTAAATAAATACCTTTAATTTTCTTTCCTCCAGATTTTCAAATTTTCAACAACTCATGGTTGGAAAATTTGATGGTTACTTTATTTTGATGATTGACTTTAGACATTCTAACTTTGCAACTTCATGTCAACTAATTCTCATTATGTATTAGTTGACTGTTAGGTTAGGGTTCGGGTTAGTATAAATAAGTTGACATGTTGAAAAGTTAATCAGTAGAATGTCTAAAGTGAACCACTGAAATAAAGTGTTACCAAATTTGGCCTGTAACAGAATATATATACTGGAAAAATGAAAATACTGGCACTATGTCTGTTTTTGACAAGAACAAATCACATATGGTCAGTATATTCATTTATTATTAATTTAATTTTCTTATTTAACCCCTCTTAAATCAGTCGCAGCTCTTCAAGCAGTCATGGAAAACACAGTGATAGACATGCTCACCATCACCACGATAACCAGCATCACGCTTATCCTGCACACCCTAAAGCGTCTGAAGAACACCACAGATTCAGTAAAAGGTCTTCCTCCAGCTTGTCCTCCTCCTCCTCCAATTCTTCATCTGCGTCTTGGACCTCAGATCCCAGCTTGGATGATGAGACGTATCTCATGCACAAACCCCAGCATTCCCTGTCCTGCTCCAACATCCCTGAGGTGCAAAGGAAGAGCCACCGCAGAGAATCTGAAGACTTTTTTGATCACAGCCTGGAGAACTCTGTCGAACTGCTCCCTGCTTCTCAGCATGATAATCGGATGGCAAAACTCTCCAGGGGCCATAGCAAAAGCGAGGAGGCCCTTCAGCAAAATAAAGATTGTTACTCAGCAGGATCTCACCTCATAGATCATGAGCCACTTTACAAAACTGCGAGCCTGGGACAAAGCCTTGGCAATGTCAACAACGCACTCAGAGACAGGGCAGTTCCCAAGAAGGCGGTTTCGACAATTCAGCTGCCCAGCAAAGGTATTCTGAAAAACAAAGATGAGGGACAGAAAGGAGGCAACTTCAGGAAAGCCAGGTCCATGGAGGTGCTCTCCACCAGGGTGCAGGTCACAGAAACATCCAAGCAGATCACTATGGAAACTGCGAGGGATAACTTTGTGAAAGGGAAGCTGCAGTTCTCTGCATTTCTTGACGAGATCACCAAGCAGGTAATCAGTCCCTGTGCACTTAGCTCTTTTGGCTTAAACACACCAACGGCCCTAAAATCTCCGAAAGAAGAACGCATAAACCGCAGAGGCAAGCAGGAGAGCGTTGTGCCGTCACCAAAACAGCAGCCCATCAGAGCCGAGAGACCCGATTCAGGAAAAAGCGGTGTGGATTCGAGCTCATACTCTCGATCACATAAGAGACCAAGCAAACAGCATCAGGACCACTACCCCAACCGAAGCCTGACCGGTCCCATACCACCACCAACACCACCACCGCGCCATCCTTCTAAAGCTGAAAGACAGGGGGCTTCCTCAGGTAAACAGCACCAAAGGCAATATTCTCAGATGCTCACTGACGGTACCAGCACCAGCCCTGAAACTATCCGCAGCCACCTCTCTAAACACAAAGTGCGACATCAAAGTAGTCACGGGCCATCCAGGCACTTGGTTCCTAAGCAGGGGAAGGGATCGCCGCCTCCTCAGCGAGCCCCAGGCCTGGAGTCAGAGTCTCAGTCAAGTAAATCATCCAGCGCTAGCTCAGAGAAAAGCGACAGATCCAAACACATGGGACACAGGAGGCAGTCTAAAACTCACAGGGTGAGTTCATCAAAAGCTGAACAAATGTTTCAGGGCCTGAAATGTTTTTAGAAAGCTTCAAATAAAAGAAAACTAATAAACAAACTAACAAATAAATAGTCAGTTCCAATCATTTAATATGAGTTTGGAAATCAGTTTTTAAGTCAGATTTTCTTTTATTTAGCAATAATCATTTGATAAACTTCAGATTGAATACAAATTTAAATAAATCTAAAAATTGATTGACAATTTATACAATTTACACAATTACAAATCAATGAAAATCTACTTTTAACAAAATTAAGCTATTACTCAGTATGTGTATCAGACCAAATGTTGTTTTGTATTTGATGCTAAATTTACACTAATATTCAAAAGATTTTGAGTCAATAAAAGTGTGACGGTAAAAACAAAATTCTACTTTGATTAAATGTCCTTCTGAACCAAAGAATCCTAAAAAAGAAGAAAAAAAAGACACCGTTTCCACAAAAACATTAAGCAGCATAACATGTTTTCAACATAGTAATAAATGTATCTTGAGCTAAATCACCATATTAGAATGATTCTTAAGGATCATGTGACATTTTCAACAAAAAAAAAATAGCCAAAGAGAAAATTTATCTTTCACAATATTACTGTTTTTCCATAAATAAATAAAAACATTTATCCTTTTTTCTCACAAACACTTGCAACATGATTCAAAATTTGATCTTGAAGAATAAGTCATAATATGCCATTATAACAGGCATAGCTTGTTTAAGGTTTTTAAAATCAAATCAAATTTGGCATTGGGTTAACCTCTAAAACCGGAAGCATGAGGGATACCCTTCACTGTGTCCATATCTGTTGATTAACACAATTGAACCAGACGAGTCATCAATCAATGTTCTTTCCTGGAGCGTATCGCTTCAAAATCAATATTCTATTTTGCACTGTTCTATGATTACTGTTTCACCCCCTCGCTTTTTTTCTCTTGCCCCCAGGATTCGGTCAGTTCCATGGAAAGAGTTCAGTAAGTGGTAATTTTACTCTGCTCAGTTTCCTAAAAGTCTGTCATCCAGCCTGAGCCATATCAATTGCTTCTATTTTCATCTCTCTGTTTATCTGTTCATACAGTCAGAGTCATGATGCTTTTTTTGCTAGTGATTTATGATACCGAGTCTCTAGAAAATCAGCAGTTTACCTCCTGACAGGAACACATCGATCTGTAATATATTGCAGGATGCTGGAGGAGTACAACAAAGAGCTGCACGAGAACCTGTTGCAGACGGTGGCATGTATTGAGAACATGGAGACAGAATTGCAATGTACCAAGGCAGAGTTAGTCAGCTGCAAAGAGAAATACAGAAGGTCAGCATTTAAGCTTTACATGCTATGCTACCATGAAAAACAAACATTTTTGCATGTAGTTCCTAAAAATGACAAAACCCCTCTCTCTCTCTCTCTTTGTCTAATGCCTCGTTTGCAGACTCCAAGAGAGCTATTCTGTTTATCAGCAAGCAAACAGCGTATTGGAGCAGAAACTCAATTCTGCGGTAAGATTAACATGAGTTTTAGGAGGCACTGTCCACAAAATCAGAGCAAAATAGGATCAGAAAGGAAAATGTGTTAAATGTGTTAAAGGTCTGTGAAAATGTTTATTGTCAATGTTAGCTGAGTGGTTTTATTCTCATTTTAAGTTAGTTAAACCTCGTTAAAATCAAAATGTATGACTTTACAGTTTAGACCCTTTTTTTGTAAACGTGTCAATGTCAACATTAAATATTTACTGTTAAAAATAAAACTTAACCTAAATTGTTAAAATGAGCTAATAATTCAATTGTGTTTTTTAAATTGCAATTAATTGTAAATCAGTACAATAGAACTATTATGATATTTTACAATTTTACATGTTGGATACAGCTGAGAAGGTCAAGACTTCCAAGGTAGGACCAAATCATATTTTTTAGCGTAGATATGAGATTTGTGCTTAACATCAAAATCAACCATCTGTGGAAAACACTAGACAGATTTATAAAATATTAACAACAAGAAAAGACTGGTTGCTGAAAAAGATACATACAGTATGATCCTTCTACAGTGAATGTTTCTTTTCTTTCTTGTATTAAGTGATCTAAAATATATCTATAAAATATAAAATATATGATAGTGCTGTTTTCAGGCCTTTTTATGGCTTATCAATTAAAGCACCTGCTTTCCCTTACGTTTGGCTAATGTAAATTCACATCTGCTGAAATGTCTCTAGTGTTACATTTCTCACCTGTGTTACATTTAAGCAGTATTTTTTTTTTGTACCGTATTTTGACAGGTAGACAGCTTGGACTCGGAGAGGAAGTTCCTCACGCAGAGAGTTGTGGATCTGACTAAACAGCTGGATACCGCTCAGAAAACCATCAACTCTCTGGAAAACATCAATGTAGGTGCAACACACAGATACAACAAACAGATGCTCCACGTCTTCCATTTTTGGGCAACTAGTCAATTCCACACTAAACAGCTTATATATAGCCTAAGCCTAAAATGTTTTACTCAATAAAACTAAAAAATGACACGTGACAAGCCACATGTTGAATGTTAAAGTATATATGTTAAAGATACAAGTTTTTTCTACCTTATTGTGACGTATACTGAATGAAACAGCTTCTTGAACGAGAAAAAAATTTAGAAAAAAATGGAAATGGATTTTCTTTAGCGAAAATGTAAAAAAAATCTTTAAAGACAGCCCATCTGTAAGCTACGACGTTGATAATCGATGGCTGTAGCTTTGGTCAAAGCCAGCTGTTCGCATTATTTCAACTTATTTGAAAAAAAAAATAAAAATCATATTTTACATTGGAATTTGTGGGGAAAAACTACATCAGCCATGATGCTACAGAAAATTCCACCAATCAGAGAGCTATAGCCTATGACAAGCAAAATATGTCAAAGATCTTTATATGCATTTTGCAATAAACTGATCCGCAATAAATGAATTTGCAACAATTAAACAAATTTGCAATAAATTTGATCCGATCTGAATCCGATTCTGGGATTTTCAGAAAAGAGAATTGTGATGCTTATAGCCTACATTATGCTATATATATATATATATATATATCGATTTTGCTGTTCGCAATGCTTTGTGGGATTGTTGTTCTTTTCCTCATTAAAGCTATTATGTAGCCTACACAGCCTTGTCTTGGTTTTCAGTTTTTTCTTTAAATAAATGTCTAATGTTGTGATTCACCTCACAGCTGATTTGGTTAATAGCTTACAACGCTTTAACAAAAACGTATAAATGTATGTAAAAAATAATTCTGAAACCAACATTACTGAAAAAATTGGCGGGCACTGATGCTGTGATGATGTGAGAGACAGATTATTTCATGGTGATTTTCTCTCCGCAGATTCACTCATTGATTAGTGAGTTGTTGAAAAATCACTTTGACACTCCGAAAGGACTGGAACAGTTCTTATGTCATCGAAAATCCCCAGGCCAACCTGATAGTGGCCAATCAGACGCGCAAAAGCTCAGAAATGAGCAATCATCTGGAGAAAAAAGGGAAGTTTTTGAATGGCCGCAGACTGGACAGACATGCTCAGGTGCCAGACAACAGCCTGCCACAGCCTTTCTGCCATGGAAACATGATCAGGATCCATGGGCACGGTCAGAGCAACTTGTGGTTAAAGGAAGTGACTCACAACTTCCTTTTCTTTTCGCTGATGATGTGCCAATCCACAAAACGGCCGCAGATTTAAACGCCCCAAGTCATCAAATGCATCAGTTAGCCGTGAACACAGAGATCCACATTGTTCCCCCAAACCCATATAACCAAGATGAGATGAGGCTCAGCAGACAGACAGGTGGAGAAGGAACTGTCACGGTAGGGAAAGACCCTGATCTCAGATCTCTCACAGCTCAGAGGATGCTGAATGAGCTTATGAACCAGATTCCTCCTCCAGCGCATGATGGTAAAGGGAAGGGTAGTTTGGAAGCAGTGATGGGGGCCAGAGAACTAATAGAATGAAAACAGTAACATTCAATCTGAAGTTTATATGGTAAATTATATAAGAACTGGATGAAAATCGCAATAACGTCCCCCATTACCATGTTGTTCATTTTGAAATGCACTTCACTTCAATTTTCACAAGTACAATTGCTGTATGCAAATATAAGTAGACCCATGTATACCATTTGGTTTTGTGCTATAAATTAAAATTATTTAGTTTTCAGGTTTCCTGCTTTGATTTGTGGTTAAATACATATGTGAAAGGCATTCTCTGTGTTTTTTGTTTTTATACCTGCTTGCACTTTTTGCTCTTGTATATTCTGAAAAGCTCAAAACTGGTAATCAATAAAATAATATGGCTAGAACAATGCGTTCCAATCATATAATTTTATTGATAACCAAATTTACTTTTAAAGAGCTGCTTATTCAATTATTTTTGACTGCTTAATGTTTTCCTGTAAAAAATTTAAATGGAAAGTGAAAAGAGCTTCTGTGAAATATGTAAATTAACGTCTGAGACCATTAATGTGTCCATTTATTAGCAAAGTATTTGTGGTTGTGATTCTGAAATCTAAGTGTATAACTGATAGAATGCAAGTTATAATTTCTGCAATTAGCCATATAGACATATTATTTTATTATATAATATCCTGAAATTAATAAAGTCTTTGTTGTACATTTGATAATGGTTTATATTTGTCTATATTATTTTTTGAAAATATGGCGTCTTTAAAACAGTGTCATCAGTTATGCCAATTTCTTCAAGGGATTTTAAGTTAAAATCACCTGATCAACACACCACAACAGAGTTAATACACTGCTTTGGTATATTTCAAATGATCCAATCTTGGTTTTATAGAGTATTTATATTATGCACTCTAAAAAATGCAACCAATTTTAGGTAAAATATGAACAATGCAAACATTGGGTTAAAAAGGTAATTTAAAAATGTAACCAAAGGGCTGGGTTTGTCCATATTTGACCCAAAATTGGGTTAAAACAACACAGCATTTTTTAGAGTGTGTATAGTCACAGTAGGTTTAGATCTACTCAATGTTTCACTGTTGAGAAACCAACATTAGACACACATTAACACCTCTGAGCCAGCAAAGATAGCACTGACACACCATACGTTCCCTGGAAAGGCAGTAACCACTCCAAGATTGGCCTACAATAGAATATGAAATATGTCAGATCATAAAATATTTTAAATTTTTGCTACTATGTTTTTAATATCAGGATTGTTTTTGTCACTTTGGTGACATTTTTGCCCTAAGCCCTCATTTATTTCTGGCCCTGCCATTTATCAATGCTCGCAGGGTTAAATGTGTGTCACATTTTTTATTTTGGTTTCACAGTTTCTCAGTCCATTACATGGCACCGAACCCCTCCCTCTGGCACTCTTTCTGGACCTGTTGAACAAGGGCAGGTTTACTTAGAGGACACTGGCCTGGATTTTCATTGGTGGAGTTGGTCTAATAGGATCAGACATGATGACAGGAGATTATGACACTCAGGCCATAATACTCAATATCATATTTTTAAGCCCTAATCAAAATGGCTGCCAAACTGTAGGAGGCATATTGAAGGCTCAGGGTCTGAAAAAAAGGGCACTCAAACAGGTAATTCATATATATTTTCTTTTACACAAATTAAAATCAGATAATCTTGGACACAACTGTAATTTAAATTCAACATCAAAACATTTTTTTTTTGTCTCACTCCCTTTGTATTAATTGTTTCCGAAGTATTTTGGAGATTATTTCTGAGTAATCTAATGATTCTGGATTGCACACTTTACCTGCGAATGACAGATGATTTGCTGAGCTGGATACTGATACTGTATGGCCTCTATTAAAATCCTCTTCGGCAAACTAAACTTCCCTTTCTCCCTATCCTAAGCCTCTTCTTAAGCAGCATGGCGTTGTTAAAACTAAAGTTCCCCTTCCAAAAGAGGGTGCGTCTGGCCCAGGGTCTCTGGCTGCTTTCATGGCTGTCTATGTTCTCTGGAGTCATCACTTTTGTTATGGGAGTATTCCTCAAAACTGAGCTACATCGCAGATCGGAGGTAATGAAACATTTTCTTAATTAATAAACACAAAGATAACCTACAAATGAAGAATGAGATGTATCCCTAGATTCATGCTTGTTTGCTAAGAGCATAAATGGAAACATATAACGTTGAAGTGTGTAGTTTGCCTGCCATTACAGTCCATTCAGTGTGTGAAAGGATCATGACAAATGCGACCAGTGCTTCAAAACATGATAAACAGTTTTTCAAAGTACTGTTTTTACACTAAGCAAATGCCATTAAAAAATAAGTTTGGTATTTTTGCAGATATTATTGTACAATAGTATTACATTGTCAACACACTTTATAAAGTCAACACAAGTTTAACAGGCCTAAGCTTTGTCTTGTTGAGAGGAATAATCTCACATAATCTGAGGATTGGCCCTCACACAAGGTCTCTATAGCGTGCACCAATAGCTCGGCTTGAGTCTATATGAAGATGATAAACCTCACAATTAAAGCTGATACTAAGAGAAAACCATTATGGTGAAAACGATTAGTATCCCACACCTGCTGAACAGTTAAACAGAACAGTTAGCTAACAAGTCTGTGCTATGTGAAAATGCAGTTGCTGAACCTTTTTCTTATACTGGATTCATTTCGGGTTCAAGTTTTCAGTTGAAACATCATCCTGAGTGTAAATGGAACATTGTTCTGGGCTTTCATGATCAAATGCTGCAAAAAAACAGGTTGCAAAAATGTAATCTTTCTCACTCTATTCAGGTGATGCACAATATGGACATCCATATTGTGCCAAATCTGCTGATGGCAGTGGGGTTAGCATCAGTGGGCATCAACATCTGTGCTAGCAAAGTCTGCCAGGACTCACTGGACCCCACGCGTTTCCCACGCTGGAAGACGTTTCTTCCTCCGTTCTTCATCGTCTCGGTCTTCGTCACCTCCTTGCTGCTGGTCGCCATGATTCTGAGCTTCGCCCTGCAGCCCAGCCTGGAGGAGTCTCTGAAGATCGGGCTGAAGAACGGCATCCGCTTCTATAAGGTTGGTGAGAGAAAGACGATTAATAAAATCATTTAACAGCAATCAGTTGTCCTATATATTCATGAATTCTCAGTGTATAATAATATTAATACTACATTTAATTTGTAATGTACTTTATATTTTTTATCATGTAGTACTACATGATAAAAACTGGTAAGTGCTAAAAATATAAACACATGGAGAGCATGAAGATAAGAAAAAATAAATAAATATGGAATTTCAGAGAATGCGATATTTATTGTATTAATGAATAAATAGATGTTTTTAAAAAGTCCAGTAATTAAATAATTAAATAAATATGTCATTTCAGAATATTATACACAATAAAAAAAAAGAAAAAAGATCATAGGGTGCCTACAGAGACGTGTTTCTTTGACAGCCTGCTTATGGGGCGGGCAGTTAGCAGATCGTTAGGAAAGATTTAGATAAATGTGATCATTTTTGTGTGGGCCTGAAATCGCTGATACAACCTTTAATGCTTTTGAGTAGCCTACAGAAAAATATTGCAGAATGGCTCGCTTTCCACAATTGAAAGGTTCTTATCAAAAGAGGAATGAGATGTTATTTTGTTCCAACCCAAATTGCAAAGACCACCAAGAATTGGCTTGAGAACAAGTCCATCAGGCACATGTTTTGGCTAGATTTGAACCCTATAGTGGTCTCACATTAAACTCACACAAACTGGAAGACATTTTTCAAGTACTAATGAACTGTTTGAAGCCATTAACATTGAGTGGAACCATGACTCTTCTTTCTTTATCTACAGTATTTGTGCAATTCTTGCCAATTTCTTGACCAGTGTTTTGTGATCAGGCATTTTTTGAGTATGACATTTGTATATAGAGTCTAGACAACACTTGATTCAAAGAAATGTTTCCAAAGGCAGGACAACTTTATTTACGTTTAAAATCAAAAGAATTTAAAGATTTTAATATTGAATTGAATAGAGGGATTTCAATTACAAGTCAATGAACTGATGTTAAATATCTCTATAGGACACAGACACACCAGGCCGTTGTTTCCAGAAGGAAACCATTGACCGTTTACAGATTGAGTTCCAGTGCTGTGGTAATTCTAACTACAGGGACTGGTTTGAGGTGCAGTGGATCAGCAACCGCTACCTGGACTTCACATCCAAAGAAGTGAAAGAGTGAGTCCAAAAATTTTCAAAGAGTGAGTCCAAAAATCAAAGACCCCCCCACCCTTAGCTTCCAAGGTTAATTTAGTAGCCTATGTCATGCTCTGAAACAGGATGTCATCACCAGATGAAGAAGGGCCAACCCCTATACTCGCAAATCAATTATGCATGTGCGCATGAGCCTGGCACATTGATCAGAAAGTCAATAAAGACAGTTGCAGAGTCAATGATGTAACAAAACTAGGATATGTATAACTGTAATTGCATTAGTCTTATGATTCTCTCTTTTACATTTTGTCGACAGTCGAGTGAAGAGTAACGTAGATGGGCGTTATCTGATGGATGGGGTCCCATTCAGCTGCTGTAACCCCTCCTCCCCCCGGCCCTGCATCCAGAACAGTCTCCGGGACAATGCTGCCCATTACAACTACGAGTATCAGACTGAAGAGCTGAACCTGTACAGCCGAGGTTGCCGCCAAGCCCTGGTCAGCTACTACATGGGTTTAATGAACACCATCGGCCCTTGTGTACTGCTTTTTTTCCTTCTCCAGGTATGGGCTCATTAATGGGTTTAATGAGTAATTACAGACCACTGATCCTCATCTTCCAAAAAGGAAAAGAATTTGCGTTTCTGAGCCATATTCTTTCAGGAATCTCTTTTTTTAATGGAAGTTTTGGATTTATGAGTAAAATAAGATCTGTGTTAGACGTCATATGAAGCGACTTTCATGTTTTGTTGTCCAAAATAAATAATATTCATACCTCAAACGTGAATTCTGAACAGCCTAATTAAAAAAGTTGCAATATAAGGACTACAATGGTCAGCAAAACACTGCAGTTTGAGGTCAGTAAAAAATATATATATATTCAATGAATACTTTTATTAAATTAAGAAAAAACATGAAAGGCTCTTATAGTAACGCTAACCGCAGAACTTATTTTATTCAAAGCACAAAACCAATATCCTTAAAAAAACATTTTAACTTCCTAAATTAGCCTAAATTGACAGCTCTATTGGATGATCATTGATCTTACAGGTGAAGTGTGTAATTAGTGGATCGTTTAGTCACCTAACAGTCACACAAAATAATGTTTTTAACCGAACAATGCATGAGCTTAGAATTATACGGTTCTATCTCCACTTTTGGTCAAAATTTAGTTTTTGACATAATCTGATCCATTAGGTGTTTATTAATGCCGGTGTGGTGTTATTTTTGTAAAAAAAAAAAAAAAAAGATTAATAGATAAAGCTATAATAGAAGATTATATTACATAACAGTTTTGCCAGCTGGATGTAAAAACTTTGATGCTCAATATCTCAGAACTACCCTAAACTGAGATAATTTTAACCTTATAATTCTAAGCTCACGTTTACATGCATAACATTAGAGTTGCTAATCACACCAAAATTAAAAAATGCATGCAACTAAAAAAAACATGTGATAATATGTGCCAGTTGCATCAGAGGACTGTCTTGTGTGGACCCCCCACCCCCAAATAACCACATGATTTTAAGTGTCAACCGTGAATAACACACGGATGTGGGACGCATGTTATAATATGTGCCATTTGCTTCAGATAACTGTTTTGTGTGGACCTCCCACCCCCAAATAACCACATGATTTTAAGTGTCAGCCACGAACAACACATTGTATAATCTAATGTGCGCAACACATCGAACCGTTCACACACTCAATCACTCAGTTAATATCGACACTCTTCCGGAAAGGCTGGCAGAAGAGTTGTGAATTCTCTGTGAGGTGTCAATATTCATTATTTAAGCATTAAAATAACTTGCATCCAAAATCACAACAGTAACATAACAGTCACAGCTTTTGTAACACTAATGACTCATCATGACAATAATTCAATAATCAATAAAACAACTTAATTTATTATAAATAAACTTGATTTCAGCTGCCAGCACCAATAAAACTAGATTTGCTTTGATAAAATAGATTGTAATAGTATGATATTTAATTTAATGTTGTATTAGCACTGACTTCAAAAATTCAAGTGTGGTTTGTTGTTGTTCAAGCCACAAATTAGTATACAATGGAATAAAATGTTGTTTAAAAGAGAGAAAGAGAGAATGGGTTATAACTATTAACATTAAGTTACCCTTTACTCACCCTCATGTCCTTATAAACATGACATTCTTGCTTCAGTAGATCACAAAAAGAAAAAATATATTAAAAAATATATTCAATGATGCAATGAAAGTCAAATAGGTCTGATGTTGTTTTGGACCCCGATGCTCTTCGAAACATAATCTTTTGTTGACAGGTAACAATGACGGTGAGCAAATGACAGGATTTTCATTTATGGCTAAAATATGACTTGATGAAGTCTCCTTAAGAAAAAGTAATTTGAAGAAATTTGATGAAAAACCCCAATGTCATTTGAACTCTGACCTCTATGTCTCCTTGGTCCTCAGATGTCCATTCTAGTGAGTCTGCGCTATCTGCAGACTGCAATGGAGGGTGTGCTGGGAGAGGAGAACGTGGAGATCGAGACAGAGGGATACATCCTGGAGAAGGGAGTAAAGGAGACATTGATGGAGACAAAAGAAAAGATGATGAAATTCCTGCAGTTCGCTCAGGTGGGCGACGCATCCGCTGAGACCCAGGCCACCGAGCCAGAGGCAGAAAAGCCAGCCACAGCCTAAAAGACCAAGTGTATTTGTTTAAAATCAGTGCTCATGTACACATGTGTGCTTACTGTCCTTGATTATCATCATCCAAGGGAAATAAAGTCATCATAATTATAATGTAACGTTGCTACTTCATTGTTAAATGAAGTCATCAAGTTACCCAAATATTTGAGGTAAAAACCAGTAACCTCTCAAAATGCTGGAAATCTGAAAAATCTGATGGTACGAAAATACTCCTTTCTCCCATGACAATTATATATAAAACGAAGATGTCTGAAGAAGAGTTAAAGAAGAAAATTCCAAGGAAATGAAGGCAATGAAATAGTACATTTCATCACATGAGGTCTGTAGATGTTTTGCTGCTTCATGCTTTGCTTAAATAGACAAAAGAGAGCTGAAATTGCAGATGTATGCGACAAATAAAGAGTTTTTAACTGATCTGTGAAGTCACATGTGGTCATTGTGTCTCATGAGCTTGTGCTAATTTTTGTTTTGTGTTGAAATGTGTTTTTCAGTATACTTCTTCCCTCACACTAGCCTTATCTTAACTTCTCTTGTGAAATGGTGATGTGTTAAATCAATTTCCTCTTCTTCTGCCTATGCAGAGAGCGAGAGAGAGAGAGAGAGAGAGAGAGAGAGAGAGAGAGAGAGAGAGAGAGAGAGAGAGAGAGAGAGAGAGAGAGAGAGAGAGAGAGAGAGAGAGAGATGAATAGGATTAAGCTGACTGAATGCGGCAGGCCATATTGTTATGTGCCCTGTTCTGACACCTGAAATCTCTTTATCCCATGATGATGGTTAATACTATGACTGCTGCCAAAGCACTCACATGCAAAAAAAAACAAAAAAAAACAAAAAAACAACACTAGGCCAATACAAGAAATGCAACTGTGTCGTGGATCTTATATAGAAGCAATTAATTTTGCACTATAATCACATTAGGTTCAAGTAATGCCGTTTTAGTGGATCGGTCATTGCGGGAAAAAGGTCACATGTATAAAACAAAAACACGTCTAAAGTCAAAGTGCCAAGAAAGACATTTAAGGTTACAAAAGTCCAGATGATCTGATAACGCATTACACCCTTCCACCACTAGAGAGCACCAAAAACTCATTTTTGCTCCTCTGTCACTCCCAATCTCTCTCAAGTCACCTTGCAAATCGCGCATTGCTGTATTTGCAAGTAGTTTGTTTTAATTATTTTAAGTGCGTTATATCGACTTCCACTGACATGAATAGATTTGATTTCATGTGTTGCTCACACTGTGTGTATCAAAGCATAATGATCAGCCTTTTTAGATTGCAGTTGGGGTCAACAAAGGGCGTAATGCATGCATTTGTTGACAGCAGAGACTCGTTCATGGAGAGTGGCTGTGAATAGATTCTCAAAGTGCATCACAAAAATGCAGTCTAGATAGGCAGCCTGCTAGGTTTTGAGAAACATCCTTCAGTTGTGGTTTTGCTGTGCTCTATGTGGAAACGCGCGTCATATGCTGACACGAGGACGCGCAGAGGGGAACAGACCCAATGCAATGCAACTCTCTAGATTCCGGTGTGGTTTCGTAGTGTGACTAATGAGGGAAGGTACAGGCACAAAAAGCAAAGATGTTAACAGTTAAACAGATCTATCTTGACAGTCTATTGTCAAGAGAATTACGGTAACCATGAATGTACTCTTCAAAGTCTGTTATTTAAATAATCTATTGTGTTTTATGGAATAAAACTGATCTGGTACGGTACAAAAGAAGATGGACGTAAACGTTTCGGAAATGTTAGAAGAGTTTATGGGAAGTGCACTTGTTACATGGGTAGGTGGGACGCAAAAACAAGTTCTTCAATAGTTTTAATTTTGTTCGGTAAAATGTTTTGTAAACTTTTTAAACGAGTTAAGAAATTATAAATCAAATTGGCTAAACTAATCATTTTCAGAAATTTTCAGATTTTTTTTGTTTTTGTTTTGTAAATCTAACCATTAACAAACAAACAACTGATCAACATGTATGCTGTTTCCAGCTGAAAATGTAGGCTAATATTACACAGTTAACCGTGTTTTCCAATATTGTAGTTGGTTTCTGGGCCAAGTTGATAGACCATCTTGGATTAGCAACAAACTGGCTACTAGCTGGCCACAACTAGTCTATATCTGTCTGTTTTTTGACCTGCTTGGATCAGCTAAACACAAGCTAACAAGTTTAAAAAAACACAGCTTTCAACAGCGAGAGACATCTTAAATATATATTTAGAATTTAAAAGTCATAATGAAACTTAAAATTCTGACAGACTCAGTATTCACAACAGAGAACAAAGAACATCTATACTCAAATCCTACTCAGTTATTCTTCGCACCTTGATATGAATTGTTTTTCATTGTCTGTAAGGTGCATCTATTTGAGGGTATTGTCGATGAGGAGGAGACTGGATCACTCTATCAGGAATACATGGAAGTAAACTTCAATTCCCAGAATGCAGTGAGGCAGTACCTGAAGCTTACAAATGGAGTCTACCTCAATGAGGTCATGAGGATCATGTAAGAAAGACTCAAAAGTGTAAAAATTCAAATCATTTTTTCTATTCTGTTTTGAATTATGTAGTTTGATAAAAAAAGGATTAAATGTTCATTGTTGGTAGCCTTGTTTCAACAGTGACTCAGCTAATGGCAACATTTTTGTTGTTTGTTTGGTTTCTTTAATCAGTGATCCCAATCCAAAGGTAGAGCAAATCTACCACAATGTGGGTGATGACAAAATTCTCAGAGTGCAGAACTTTTCCATCCTCAATCGACACCTGAGATCATACTATCAGGTACTGAATTAAAGCATCAATCAATTTACTATGTCAAAACATGAGAAATGTCTTTACAAGAACATTCCACAAATACTTTGCTTGATTAACTGCAAAATCAACTAGAATCAAAATGCTGCCAGCACCTGATGGTAAAGTTCAGGTAAATAGTGTACGAATGGCTCACTAAATAGCATGTGCTACGCTTGTTGCTGTGGAACAAGTTGGCCATGTTTTTTTTTTTTTTGTTTCTGTGGTTTCACTTCTTGTTTCAAATGTCCTTGCTGTGGACATGTTTTTGCACTCTTTTTTTCACTCATAGCATGTTTTGGTCATTTTCAAATGAAAATGAGAGACAAAAAGTAATAGTCGTTAAATAACTGTAGCAAAAAAAAAAATCTGAATTATGATTTTGCTTATGTAATGACCTGCATTGTCTTGATTTTTGACATTAGTCTTTTAAAAGTTCAATTGAAATGTGCTTTCCAACTCCACAGTAGTTGGTTTATCTATGAGAAAACTAGCTGATTAATAATTACACTGAATGAAGGCAGGTGATGCATACATTTCTGTATTATAGTAATTACAATAACTGGGTAATAACTAAGTACTAACCACAAACTACACTGCAAGCGCATGTTCTGTAAAATAAAATATGTGTGTGATATAAGAACATTTACAGAGCATGTAGCATTTTACAGTTTAGCTAAATTATTCTACATACACTGACAAAAAAAGTACCATGGTAATTGCATGGTTTTGAATTTTGTTACAGTGTTCTTAAAGTACCTTGTTATAATTGTAAATACCACTGTATATGAATTTGGTTATCATGAGGCATTACAAAATGACCTACTGTAATAACAGGATCATTACTCATAATGAATAAGATGTCAGATGTCGCAGATTAAATAAGCCTATTTTACACAATCTTGTTTGTTTCCTTTTGGCCATGACTGCATATAAATAACAATCTTCTGTGTGCCAATGTGTGTCACACTTGAACCTCTTACTTGTGCATTGTCTGGGATGACAGTAAAGCAACAATGGGGTTTTAATGGTTGTCGTTTCTCTAATGCGCGTTTCTCTTTCAGGAGAATCTACAGCAGCTGGTGCTGATGCCACTACCAAATGTTGCTGTTTTAGGTAGAGATCCCCTGACAGGTGTGGTTCTGTTTATTACATAAACATAAACGAGCAATAAAAGTAGACATTTTTAAGTTAATATCCTTTGTTGGTGTCATGTCAATAGAGGGCGCTGTTGCAGAGCTCAGAAGACTGCTACTGTTATTGCTGGGTTGTGCAGTACAGGTAACGAAGCACTGTGAACAGAGTTCCAGCACTGTTAAATGGATCAGAGAGAATAATGTTGAATTTTTACAGTGTGTGATTAATTTCTCTGTTCCTATGACTCATTTTCACCCAGTGTGAAAGGAAAGAAATGTTTATTCAGCAAATTCAGTGCTTGGACATTGATACACAAGCAGAGATTGCACTTTGCATACAAGAGGTCAGTGATAACCTGAGCATAATCTCAAACTAAAGCGTGTAGTGTCACTAACCCTGTGATCCATCATGTTCCAGGTGACCCAGGACCCGAGCGCAGTACTTCCTTTGGAGTATGGAGACATGTGTGGGCTGAATGGAGTCGAGCTGCAGACTCTCTTCTGCTCCATGGCCAAACAGATCCAGAACCTGCTAAGCCAACGAGACACACACTTGGAGGTGAGAGAAGAACATTTTCTTGTGCTAGTAGGTGAGGATAGATTTGAAGTGGTGTTCAGAAAGGGTGTTCTTTAGCTTTGGATGTCTCTGTTATCTCTTGATATTTAGAGGATAGCAGAACTTATTCAGGAACGGGAATCATCTTCAAGCCATATAACCACTTCGAGTGTGTTTGGTGATGGACCGCCCGAGGGAGTGGCTGTGCAGCTAGCAGAAGGCAAAGCTAAACTTCGCAGACTCAAACAGGAACTGTGAGTTGTTTTGCTAATGCATATGTGATGTTTTAATATGTGGATGGACAATGTACACTGCCGTTAAAAAAAAATTGGGGTCTGTAAATACATTCAATTGATCAAAAGTTTTACAAAATATAATGTTACAAAATTTTGATATATAATAATATATATAAGGGCTGTGCAAAGATTAATTGCGAAGATTAATCACATCCAAAATAAAAGTTTGAGTTTACATAACATAATTTACAATTATTTTGTATATATAATTTATAAATACACACACGCATGTATATATTTAAGAAAATGTGTTGTTCATATATAAAATATTTATATATAGATTATGTATTTATATATACTGTCTATACAGTATTTACGTGCAAATAATGCTTAAACATATACATGCATGCATACGTATATACAAAATAATTATACACAGCACACACACATATATTATGTAAACACCATCTTTTATTTTGGATGTGATTAATCGCAATGAATCTTTGCACATCCCTAATATATATTTTATTATAATATATTTAAACATGATAATTAATGCAGTTCATCTGCACTTTATATTCATCAAAGAATCCTGAAAAAAATAATTTATCACTGTTTCCACAAAAATATAAGCAGTTTTTTCAACATTGATAATAATTAGTAAGTCCAAATCAGCATATTAGAATGATTAATGAGTAATGATGCTGAAAAGTTTCCTAATCACAGGAATTATATTTCAATTTGTAATAATATTTCACAATATTACTGTTTTTACTGTATTTTTGATCAAATAATTGCAGTCTTAGTGAGCATAAGACACTTCTTTCAAAAACATAAAAAAATCATATTGACTCCAAACATTTGAACTGTAATTTCATTATGTACTTTAATTTTATTCAATTCAAGTCCCCTTTATTATTAGAATTATTAAAAGTAATGTGTGTGATTCTTTTTTGTTTGAACTTCCCAACATAATTACATTGGATTGTGAATTTCAGGTGGGATTTCTACTTCTCAAACAAATGAAAAACAGTCATTATTTTTACAATTTAGTTTGGTTACACTAGTCTAAAGGCACAGAAATTACGCTTCACCATTAAAGATATTTACAAATCAAAATGCTTTACAGGGAGGACACAGCTGATCAACTACTGGATTACAAGCAAGAAATGCAAACTATGGAGGAAGAAATAAAGAAACTACAGAAGGAAGTGAGCATAATACACTGATAATAAACACTGTATAATGATCATTAAAACGTGTGTATGGACACTGGATAGATCCTCATTTCACTGACATACCATCCTATGTTTGGTTGGCTCAGAACCGATCGTTGCAGGTGGAAGTGCGTGTGAGCCGGGGTGTGAAAGATGAGTTGGACTGTCTGCGTGAGCGTGCAGCCAGAGTAGAGCAACTGCAGGCGGAGCTGAAAAACAGCACACATCGGCTCCGCAGCATGGAGCTGTATCGCACACAGTTGAAGGTAGAGGAGGAGATACACATCATGCTTTGGAATGAAGAAGTGGAGCTGAATATGGAAATTATATTACAATAGGATTATTTGTGCTACTTATGACAAATAATCAGTTTAATGAAATGAAAGTTGTAGAAAAGCAAACCTAAAGATACATTAAATTGTATGAAGTTACGTTTAAATTCATAGTTGAAAAAAATGAAATTTATGTAATCCACTCACCCTTCATGTCGTTCTGAACTCACAAGACTTTCTTCTGTTAAACACAAAAGGAATTCTGCATATTTAAAAATACATTAGGTTGAAAGAGCAAAAACAATACAGTTTAAGATATCATGCATGTATTTACATTGTATTCCAAGATACTTAAATATTGAAAATACTATTACAATTAAAATTTGTTCTAATAAATGAAATTTTAAAAATGTATGAACATAGTTGCAATTACTCCAGTCTTCAGTGTCACATGATTCTTCAGAAATCATTCTAATATGCTGATTTGATGCTCAAGAAACATTTATTATTATCAGTTGAAAACAGTTTTTCCTAATAAAACACTTGACTGATATTTTGGTGGAAACTGTGATAATTTGTTTTCCCCTTGATATATCTTACTAACTGCAAACTTTTGAATGGAATTCAGATTAACCAATTGGAGAGCTTTAATCTGGAAATAACATTAGCTTAGTTATTGGATAATTAGTTATATCATGCATAGAGGTAAATAATCAACTTTCTGGAACAAAAGTTGTGATCAGTCATAAAACATAATCATAAATAAATAGACAGACAAGACAGTCTCTGATCAGCAGAGTGAACATTCTGCAAAAATATCACAGAAGAAAATAAGTCAGTCAGGTTTAGAGCAGCATAAAGATTGGTAAAATATTTTTCTGTGGTCCTACAGGAGCAGCAGCAGTACTGCGCTTCGCTGCAAGAGAACAAGGCTCTTCTGGATGAGCAGCTGGCTGACGCTCGGGCACGCTGCACTGCTCTGCGGGAACTGGAGAAGGAAAATCTTCTTCTCAGGCAGAAGCTTGTGGATATGGAGGGTGTATGAATGACATATTTATGAACTTATAGAGCTTTATTGCCATGAACTCATTTTGACTGATTGTGTTGAGCTAGAAGAAAACTTCTAAAACTTACTTTGAAATGTATGAAGTTAAATTAAAGAATTGTATTCTTCTGAAATGTATGATGTACATTCATTATGCTATATCGGTATGTAATTGGATTTGTGTAGGAGCGGGATGTTGAGAGACAGAGGGTAGACGAGCTGTTGGAGATGAATATGAGTCTGCAGGTGGATCTCACGAATCAAGTTCATTCTGTGGGTGTCAGTCATAGAGAGACTCATCAGCAATTCCTCCATTCAGACCTAGAGTCCGACGAGGATGTTCAAGAAATAATGCCTGAGATTGGTAGGTTTAATTATGCATGATATTATGACTCACCTGTCACAGCTAGATGACTGATTTCTTGATTTCATGTGTATGTATATCAATCAATCATATGTAAATCAAGCTGTCATGTTTAGAAATAGACATTTATGAATACATTTACATCCCATCCCATCACGCCGTTCCAAACCTGTTTGTTCTTTTGTCTGTAAAGCACAAAAGGAAAAGATTAGCATTGTTCTGGATGCTCCTTTCCACACAATGAACATGAATGGGAACAGACTGTGCTGAGCTCCAAAAATGATGACAAATAACACTTTCATGTTGACAGATTTTTTTTTAAAGCTTTGGCAATAGAGATAGTTGAAAGATAAGTTCTTAAAGGGAGGAATAATTCTTAGTAAGACTATCCATTAAATGGATAGTTCTCCCAAAAATAAAAATTCTGTCATCATTTACTCACCCTCACATTGTTCCAAACCCATAAGCCTTTGGTTAATCTTAAAAGCACAAAATAAAAGCCTAAATTGAATCTGTTCATCATATAAAGCGATTGTATCTCTTCACAAGACTTTAAACCACTCAATTGATATGGATTCATTGTATGATGCCTTTATGACCTTTTTGGATCTTCTATGTTTTGGCTACCTGGATTTCTTTCACTAAAAATGTCTTAATTTGTATTTTAAATATTAACCAAGTCTCATGGGTTTGGAACAATGTGAGGGTGAGTAAAAATGACCGATTTTTTTTTAAATTTTGGGTGATCTATCCCTTTAATAATGTATCTACATGTCTGGTCTCTTTTACTGTCATTTAGATCTGAAGCCTCTGAGTGAGGAGGTAAATGAGGCTTCCTCACTGAGGCTTCTGGGAGCTGAAAACGAGAACGCTGAATTAAAGAGGCGACTAGAGCTTCTGCAGGCTGAACAAGAGGTCAGTGGGTCTTTCGCCAGTTTCATCCTGATTTGTGCCAATTCTCATGTTTCCCTTGTTCCCATCTCTCATGTAGTCTCAGCAGGCCAACTCACCGGAGATGACTGAAGAGCTCCAAAGACACATGGACCAACTCTCACAAAAGCTTGAAAACACCCTCAAGGAGGTGAGGCCCTTTAGATGGATTTAACGACATTTATTCCAAGAATTTTGTCATTTTGTCCTCATCTCAACTCAATGAATCTGGCTCTGTCATTTCTCTTTCAACTCTTAGCTGGAGTGTCTAAAGAATGAAAATAGCAGCTTGAAGATAAATCTTGAAGAGCTGAGGACAAAACAGAAAGACCTAGAGGAAGAGAGAACAGCCTCGGAGGGAAAAGATGAGAAAAAGACAATAATCCGAAGAGGGGAATGCGAGGGAAATGACACCAGAAGAGAGAAACATGATGGAAAAGAAGGCCTAATAAAAGCCCAGAGAGAAGATGGAGAGGGGGGAGAGGGGGGCAACGTAATCCTCAGCGAGAGAAAAAAGAAGGTTATAGATGAAATGAATAGCAAAGAGAGAGGAGAGGCAGAGGGTGAGAAAGAAATTGAAAGGAAGAAAGACATCACAGAAGAGACATCTCAGACATTCAGCGCCGAAGCCCAGAAGTCAGAAGAAGATAAATTCTCCCAAGACGCTCTTGCCCTGCACAACCAGCTTCAGCAGGCCCTGGAAGAGGCTGACAGACAAACCACTTTAGCCCAGGATTTGCGCTCCAAACTTGCAGAGCAGACTAAGAAGGTCTTGGAGGCAGACCATAAGCTGGTTTTCCTGGAGACGGAGAACCAGCGGTTGAAGAAGGCAGCAGAGAACCTTATGGGGGCTAGGAAACAGATAGAGGTAATGAACCATCATGTTGAAAAAAAATTACTACCTCACTGCACAAGTTAACAATCCACTCAAAGTAAGACTCACCAAGTATAAACACAACTCCCTGCCACTAGCAATTAAGAAAGACATACAATATGGTGACTCTAGACCCGTGTAAAACAAAGACTATTTCTCACAATAATTACTTTTTCCACTTTTAGCCATTGTTTCATATGGCATAATGATCTGGCATTGTAATTCTAAAAGACGCCGGTTTGATTTCCTCGAGGGCCGATCCATGAATCATCACCATTGTGCCTTCAAGCAAGGCTTTTCACTTTGATTTGCTATGGATAAAAGCGTCTGCTTAATAACCACCTAATGTGTTTATTTGTCAGGTGCTACAGGCTGAATCTATGCAGCAGGAGGAGGAGCTGATGAGTCTGCGCAGTCAGGTGGAGTTCCAGAAGATGGAAGCTGCAGTGATTGCTCAGTTAGAGGGAGAGAGAGCAGCCTTGGAGAGGGAGAGAGAGACTCTCAGAGGCAACATAGACTCACTCAGGGCTGCGGTACGCAAGGTGAGGCAGGTTATTTGTTCAGGATTTTGCTGTACTACAAATTATGGATTACATGACTGGGGTAACATTAATATTAATGGTGCCTACATTACAATTATGCTGTAACAATGAGTGGATATCAAAAAACACAATGGGCAGAGCATCAGTGGAGGTAACAGTAATGAGGTGTCAATAGTTGTTGGTAATTGGTCTTTAAAGTGGTAGTTCACAAAAAAAGGGAACGTTCTGTCATCATTTACTCACCCTTATGTTGTCCAGACTCCAAACCTACTTGCTTTCTTCTGTGGATACATACAATTAAAGTAAATAAGAACTTAGGCTGTTAATCTCCAAAAAGGACAGAAATAACCATAAAAGTAGTTCATGTGAATATATTAGTCCATATATGCTGCATTATATGGATTTGTGTGAAAAACAAACTCATAATTCTCTTATTTTGTATGTAATGTCAGTAATGCCATTGGTTCTTCATGTCTCATGACTGAACAACATATGCCAACTTTAACTATTTAGATTTGAGAGCTGTTCTGAAAGGGGAGTTTTTCAGTGAAAAAACATTTGAATTAAAATTAACTAAAAATTAAATTCATATAGGGGTGGTGATGGCGCAGTGGATAAGACACATGCCTTTGGTGTGAGAGAACCGGGTTCGAATCCACTGTGAGAGACCAATGTGTCCCTGAGCAAGACAATTAACCCCTAGTTGCTCACCCCAGTTACTCTTGAACACTAAATCAGCATATTAGACTGATTTCTGAAGGATTGTTTTGCCATCAGAAGAATACATTACATTTTAAAATACATATTAAAATGGCACAGGTATGATTTTTGCCTTTTGAATGCTCATTCTCCATTCACAAAAATCTTCTTTTCTACTTCAGGGAACATTAACAGCATACAAGTTTATAGAGATATGAGCATAAGTAAATTAAAAATTAAAAATCAGTTTTTAAAAATCAACTTTTTCATTAAATCTGAAGAAAAGTGAGTGTGTGTTTGTTGATTAAGGGCAATTATTTTCTCATAGGGTGATCAGTTAGAGCTGACCAACCAAAACCTTAAGGCTGACCTTGAAAGATTGGGTCGGACCTTGGAGTCTGCCAGGCGGCATGAAGAAGAGCTACAAGCTGAACTACGTGAATCCGGCGTGGAGGCGGAGTCTTTGACTAGAGGACGGGAAGAAGCTCTGCTTGAAGTCACGCGACTGGAGCAGGAGAAGGAAGCGTGTCAGGCAGAGCTGGACAGTCAACGGCGTGAGCAACGACAAAGAGAAAGAGAGATGGCCAGACTTAGACAGCAGCTGGAAAGCACAACATCTGCCCTAGAGCATGGCAACAAGCGAGCCTGCAGTCTAGAGGCACAAAACAGGTATAGATATACGTACATGCAATAGGACCTTTTCATTTAAAGATAATAAATATGGGTCATTATTTACTCATCCTCATGTTGTTCTAAACCAAATATTGTTTGAACTTTATGCTTTTTTCCATTTTCAACTTGTTTAACAAGCTCCAAAAATGACCAACCGCCCTCCCCACAGTAGTTATGACTATATTTTAGCACTTCTGACCTAATTTACTTACCCCCTTGTCATCCAAGATGTCCATGTCTTTCTTTCTTCAGTCGAAAAGAAATGAAGGTCTTTGATGAAAACATTCCAGGATTTTTCTCTATATATAATGCAATTTACTGGGCATCAAACGGTTCAAGGTCCAAAAGACAGTTTCAGTGCAAACTGCAAACTGTTCAAAGGGCTTTAAACGATTCCAGACGATGAATAAGGGTTTTATCAAGCGAATCGGTCATTTAAAAAAAAATTAAAAAACGATCAATCGAAAATGATTGGTCATTTTAATTTTTGGGTGAACTATTCCATTCACACCAAACCCTTGACAGAGTCCTTATGTCTAATCTTATGAAACAAATAGCATGGATGGAATAATAATAATAATAATACATGTATCACTCACTACATCTGTCATCTGTCTGCCCACAGACGCATGTGTCAGGAGCTTTCTCAGCTCAAAGAGACGTGCGCACAGTTCGAGGAGCTGCAGAAGGAGAATCTGCAGCTCGGTACACTCAACGCTGAGAGCAAGGCCCAAATTGACACTCTAACAAAGGTCTGTGCAGTATTCAAAGTGTTTGTATTCGATATCTGAACGATAAAAGCAATTAGTATAGCGCCTTGGTGCACCATATTTCTGCAATTATGTTTGCCTGGAGGTCCCATTGAGCTGAGATATTGCAAAATGGGCCACTTTGAATATTTCCTTTCAACCAGGTAATTGTTTTCAAGTTGCTTTCTTATCTGAAAATCCTCAGTGCAATTAGATTTCCCCTCCTTGGACAACTGTGCTGAAAATGCATCTTTGTGAGATTAATGAAAGCTCTTATAGCTCAGGTTTTCCTAAAAGAGGCACTTGGTTGGTTCTGGATGAAGCTGACTAGATGCAGCACTTGTCTAACTTTAATATCCCACTCACAACCAGGATCTGGCTAATGAGAGCGCCCAGTCCCAAGAGTTATCCAATCAGATCACACAGCTGACCCGAACACTCGAAGAGCTGCAGAGCAAGCTTGAAATGGCAGTTACACAACAGCAACAATCTGCTCCAGAGGTTGCCTATTCACCCCCTGACTCGCACGCACAGAGGATCGAGGGTTGTCTATCAAACAGACAGTCTCCACCGCTGGCAGAAGGCCCCCAGGAGCCCACTGTCAGTATTGTAGATAAGGATAAACACAACCAGGACTCAGGGCCCACAGGCTCTATCTATGCAGCACAAGACACTGAAAACGCACTGAACAAACAACCGCACACAACGGCAGAGACGGGCTTTGGAAGCCAAGAGGCACTGAGTCAAAGACTGATAAATACGGAGAGGGAGGTGAGATAAATTTCCAAAAGCCTACTGAAATGTTATTACGTTTTGGGCCCTATGGGGCCATTTTACGCATTTCTTTATTTAAAAATCATTAACGCCATTCAGGGATTCTGATTACATTTTAAATGAACTGATAACTAATAACTTGCCGGCTCTGTATGCTGAATTCTGTGCCTATGGTTGTATCCCAGAATGCAATGTTGCAGCGAGAGCGGGAGGTGTTGCTGTCTCAGCTGACTCAGTCTCAGTCAGCCTGTGCTCAGCTCAGGGAACAGTTGGACACCCTGCAGCGCCACTCCATCTTGCTGCAAGAGAACTGTGCTAAATTACAGGCCCTCAACACCAAACTACAGGTGAGTGCTTGATTGAGTGTGGGTTGCTGGTCTCAAAATGGTCCTTGACGTTGAAATAAAGGCTAATGGTATTTTACAAACTGTAAAACCATATTAGTTTTATAGCGGGCGGAGCCAGACAATCATGGGTTTCAATCATACTACTGGATGGATCATAAATGTACAGCACTTGAAATTATACAGGCTTTTAATAAACGTGTTATTTTCACCCGAATCACCGCACTCTCATTATATCTGCCTTATTTCACCCTCTTTCTCTCACTCAGGTGGAACAGGCGTCTCTGAGCTCCGAACATGCGTCTGTGTTGGCACGTTGCAATGAGAGTGAACTGCGGTGTGCGGCTCTGGAGGCCGAATCGAGGGTGTGGCTGAAGGAGAAGGAGGAGTCAGTGATGCGCCTGGAGGCTGTAAGGCGGGATCATGAGAGATTGACAGCTCTGCAACAAAGACAGGAGGCGGAGTTAGAAGAGTTGTTGATCAAACACAGTCAACTGAAAAGCAGCAGTCGCAGTCTAGAAGCTCAATATAAAGACACTGAGGCCAGGTACAGTGCCTCAGACATTTCATTTCATTTCATTTTACAATTACGAACTCCCGCACACTATCAGTACTTGCAAATAAAACTTTAATTTAGCGGCAAAGTTTCGGTCTTACGACCTTGCCGTTAAATTGAATTTTTATTTGCAATTACTGATAGTGTGCGGGAGTTCCTAATTGTAGATTGTCGAGCATTCTTGGTCTTCCTTTCCTACGCACCTATTACCTACAGGTGTGCGATGGCGTTTGTTTATTGATTTCATTTCATTTAAAATAATAATTTATCTATTTAAAAAGAAAGGAATTTATAATAATGTATTTGATCAATAATAATAAAAATATTATTATTTAGCTTGTTCACATGCCTAAAAGGCCTAAGAGGAAAAATAATATGAATTAAATAAAATTAATTAATTAAAAATAAAAATTTAAGATTATTCACATAATCTTGTCATGATGATATCATGAATACACATGGCTATAAACTGATATAACATACAACTACAAAAATTTGTGAAATCAATTAGTTAAAGTGTAGATTCACTGTTTGCTCAAGAGTCTATGATTGGATCATTATTGCAGTGATTGTTATGTTTCTAGCATGTTATATTTTTGGCAACAGAGCGTGTAGCTTTTTAGTTCTAAAACAACCATGTAGAAATACACACTATGGCCATATTTCAGGATGACATTGTCAAGATTCATCAGGCTCAAATTGAGAAAGAATTGTTGCGAGGGAGTATTTTCACAGATGAATTGGCACCTCTGTGTTCAGACCCTACATTCACCGAATGTCTTAGGAATGTGCTGGAGTAGACTTTACAGAGTGTCAATACAAGATCTTGACCAAAAATGTATGCACCTCTTGATTGAAATAACGTCACAACATTTATTTGTGACCTTTTTTTTTTTGACTGGGCACTGTGTAATTGATTACATATTGTAAAAATTTATATATATTATAGAATTTATATATATATATATATATATATATATATATATATCTTCTTAACCTTTATTTAACTAGGAAAGTCACATTGAGGTTAAAACCTCTTTTACAAGTGAGACCTAGTCAAGAAGACAGGGTCGGATAGCAGGATTAAACAAATTAGAAGCAACAATAAGAAAACAAGCACAACAACGTCATTAGATACAACAAAAACACAACAAACAAATCTCCATGACAACATATTATACAACACCATGACACAGCACAAACTACAAACATTTAGGTACTGCATAATGCCCTACATAATGCTATTCACAGAAACAATTGGCATAGCAAATGCAATTAATAGTGACCACCTCCTGTATTCTATGTTTAAAATCATTTAGAGAAATGTAGGATTGTAGTTTCAGCTTGGTCTGCAAATCGTTCCAAGACCAAGGGCCGTTACTTATTCACGATACAGCACAGCCTCTCGTACCTCTTGTATTGCTTACACACACATATATATATATATATATCTTTATTATCAAATTAAACTGGAACTTAAATTGACATTAGCTAAAAAAAATGCATTCTCTTAATTTATGATTTTAAATGAACTATCATTTAAAGTTTATAAAATGTTCTAAAATACCACATTTGTCTAGATATAAGGAGCTGCTGGAGCGAAAAGCACAGTTGGAGGAGGCAGAGGAATCAATACGCATGGAGAGACAGAAAATGGAGAAAGTGACACAAGGGCAGGAGGAGAGCGAGAAGGAGCTGGAGAGATTGAAAATTGACAGTGAAAGGTGAGGGGGAGTCATAATTGCAGTGACCACAACACTGGGTTAAAGTAACAGTTGAACACACATTCATAGAAAAGAGAGAGGAAGTGATGCTAACACCCACCACAAACTGCATGTCACCCAGTGTGGTGATGGTATTCCCCACCAAACATTGCACCAGCCCAATGAGTCATTTTAAAGCCCGCTTTCAAACAGTTGTTGCCATGGTGTGTTTGCTTTTGGCTTGCTTAGTTGGGGACATTTAATGTTCAACAACATTATTGATATGTGTTGTATTACTTTCATGTTATCACTGTGAAGCTGCTTTGATACAATCTGTATTGTAAAAAGCGCTATATAAATAAATGTGACTTGACTTGACTTGACTTGACTTAAAAGCCTATGAAAAATATTTGTAAAGTTTGTTGCTTTGGTGAACAGGATGAAAAAAACGTACATAACCTTTTTATGCAGTATGTATAGTTAGTTGGATAACTTTAGATTGGGGCTTTGATTACTTTACTAGTCTAGATGAGTAGACAGACAGTTAGATTCAGACTCACAAAAACATGTTTGGGTTCACCTCAAAATAAAAAGAAATGGAAATTTTGGCTCTAAAATAAGACTTTGACCTTTGTGAGATTCACCTGTGTAATGTATTTTTTATGTGTAGATATCAGAACATGCAGAAGGAGTGGGTTCAGGTACAGTCCGAGCTGCTGGCTCAGAGTTCAGTTCTGCGGGCAGAGTTGAGTACGGCTCAGCTTGAACGGACTAGGCTGGAGGGAAAACTCAACACTCTTAAAGAGCTGAACCAAAAGATGGATCTCAATAACGTCCGTCTCAGCAGCCAGAACCAGGTCAGAGCACAATGCAAAAACATCTAATGTTTTTAAAAGAAGTCTCCTATTTTTGCCATTTATTTAGCTGCATTTATTTAATCAAAAATATAGCAAAACAGTAATAATGTGAAATATTATAACAAAAATAATATATAAATATATTATTAAAAAATAAATTCTATTTGAATATATCTAAATCAGAGATCATTTTAATATGCAGATTTGAAACTCAGTTATTATCAATGTTGGAAACAGTTGTGTTGTTTTACATTGTTGTGGAAAGTTGATACTTTTTTCAGGATTCTTTAATGAATAGTTTATTAAACAGCATCTATTTGTATTTATTAAATTTATTTATTAAATGTAGTTATTAAATTAATCAAAGAATGTATTAAATAGAAATCTTTTGTAACATTATACATGTCTTTACTGTTGTTTTTGGTCAATTTAATGCATCCTCATTCTTCTTTCAATCTTAACCACAAATGTTTGAATGGTATTGTTGTTTCCACAAAAATGTTAAGCAGCAAAAACAGTTTTCAAAAATTGATTTTTTTTTAAATAATCAATAGATTTATTTAGCAAGGACGCATTCAATTTTCAGTAAAGACATTTATATGATATATGATGTAATATATACAAATATGTGATGTCTAGAAAAGATTTTGATTTCAAATACATTACAAATTCATCATATAATCATGTAAAAAATGTATTCCAGTTTCAAAAATCTTGTTAAATATTGTAATATTGTAGTAAAGATTAGATTATTTTATAGATATATTATTTTATAGATTAGAATAGATTTACAACTTTATTGTTCTCATAAAATAAATGTAGCCTTGGAGAGAAAAAATATATATGTGTTTGTGTGTGGTTTTGTGATTTGTACTAAATATTTTCATGCAAACATGATCATTTAAAATTTAAACAAATAACAACTATTATTTAAAAATGATTGCAGATTAAATTATTATTCATTTTATGTTGTTTATTTTTTTGTGTTCTCAGACTTTTGGATGCAATTTCATTTCATTGTGTCTGAGATTAATCACAAAAATAAAAAACAACAACACAAATTTACTGTATACTTTGTTGCCCTAATATTTATGTGTGTTATAGCTCCTTACCCAGTTGAAGGCAAACATGGAGGAGGAGAACCGACATCTAGTTGAGCAGAACCAGAATCTGGCTAAAGAAAACAAAGCTCTAATGGAGAGCAGCCTGGAGAGCCGAGACCAGCACCACAACCAGCAGAGAGAGTACCTGTACGAACACACACTAATAAAATGTGTAGCTCGCATTTGTCCACTACTAGTCTAGAGGTTCCACCTGCATCAGTAAATAACTCTTTCTCTCCCATCTGTCCATCTCACTCCACCTCAGTGACAAGTTCAACGAGCTGCGCAGGGAGAAGCAGAAGCTGGTGGAGAAGATAATGGATCAGTATCGGGTTCTGGAGCCGGGTCTGCCTGGGATGTGTCCACCTAAACAACCAAAGTTAGTCAGGCTTTAACATCTGTTTCTAGCAGACCTGTCACCACAGACGCATTGCTTAACTCATTGCATGCTCTATTTCACTCTCTTGTGGCTTCAGAAAGTCAAACTGGATAGCGGACCGCATGAAGAAGCTGATAAAACCTAAAGGTGGAAGCAAAGAAGGCCGCGCTCATTTTGTTGCTGCTGGCAGTATCGAGAACCTTGCGGATGCTGTAGACGGTGCGCCCATCTCTCCAGCCCCAGTGCCTGGTGAGACTGCAGGGCTGTATGACCGGTGTAATAACATTAGATATATTGTACAGAGATTGAGAGTGCCAATAAGTTAAGACTGCAGGGTCCCCTGGACTCTGTAAAACAGAAAAAAGGTCCCCAAAAGCCCATAACAATGAATTATGCTGTTAGCCTTCCACATTATGCTATTCCCTTGGATCATAAACAGAACAGTTATTCTGTGCAGAATTTGCAGATCAAATGAATATTGCAAAGAGTGTATACAGCATTTAAATTCATGGTAATGTAATGCTAAGTAGCTTTACAGTACTTATATATTATATTTTCTATGTATGGTAGATAATATTTAACATGGCATTAACTCCCTAACATCAATGTTTAAGTATATATAAATATTTCAAATTTGCCTTTATTTTAATTATAGTTTTTCATAAAGAGAATTTTGACAAATATATAAATGTAACTTTTTTTTCAGTACAATTTAGCACTTTTTTCTCCAAATTCAAATTTTCCAAAATGTATCATCTGGATGCACTGTATTTTTTTCTAATTCTCATGTTTATTTTTATTGATGATTCTGATTAGGTTCGGATTGCATTTTTGAATCGCCATATATTATCAACAAATTAAAAGTAGCACAAATATTAATAATAGTGTATAAATAGTACAAATTAAATAAGATTTTTTTGTGTATGTATATATAATTTGTATTTTGCATTATTATAATGAGAATTTGGGTGGATAATATGCTTAATAACTTTAAAAAAAAAATGTATCATAATTTTTATGCTCTTCATCCATAATCTCATTTTTGTTTTACAAAATAACACTATTCAACATTTCTCCCCTCAGTTCATGTGGATCCCATCAGTGCACCAGTCTCCCCGAGTCTACTAAGGAGAGTTGCATCTCAATCTCAGGGTGAAGATGAGCAAACCAAAGCTAGTCTGCGGACTGGTCGGCGCAAGCTGGGCTCCCGGCACGGCTGGGCTCTCGGCAGGGGCAAGGGAGGAATTTCACAGTCTTTCAGTCCAGGAGATCAGCGCATACTACCTCGTACCCGCCTGCGCTCTTCCCAAACAGGTGCCACGGCCCTCTGGGAATATGACGGCAGTCCTACACCCAGCCAGGACAGCCCAAGTGAGGAGGGGAGAGGTGAGTAATATTAATTTATTTGCTGAAGGTTGTAAAATAACTTGGATTTGTTTTTATTTTGTGTTGAAAATAATATGTGTATGTGTGTTTTAGTTGATAGTGAGGAGAACATCTCACCTGCACACTCAGATGTCAGCCGTGTATCATCTGGAACTGAAGGTCAGTCTACAGCAGTGGTTTTCAACTAGGGAGTCATAACTGATAACATTCTGATGCATAGTGAGAATTTTAAATAAATAAATGCATAAATCATATAATTCTATATAGCATAGATAGATTAATAGGCTTTAAAACAGAGGACCTCTTATAAAACTTCATGATATTTTGGAACAAAATTAAACAAATTAGGTGGATGGCGACATACATGATCATGACATTATCTCCTGATCAAAACTAGGTAAAGTTAAAGGTAAAAAATAAAATAAAATATGGGTTCACTTGCAATTAGGATAAACAGATTATCTCACAAGACTTTGAAGTCAATATAAAAACAACCAGTCTATTCTTTCCTATTCAGCCTATGTCATTGTCTTTATTGGAAATTAATGTTGGGCTTATTTATATCGTCAATGAATATATACATTTAACATACACATTTAACATATATATATATATATATATATATATATATATATAAATAGCCACTTAATCTCTGTAAAATAAGATCTTGAATTATGCCTTGATTTCATTAACAAAATCTTTTCTTTCTATCCTGTAGATTTTCACTCCAGTTTTGACAAGCCTCAGGACTCCGACAACAAACAAGCTTAAAACATAGCTCAAATAATACTCATTTAACTATTTTTTTAAACAATGTTTCACACAAAGGATATAGCAAACACTTACAATACATAATGGTTAAACAGCACAGCAGTACATTTATTTTGAGAAAAGAAATAAATGGATTTAAAGCACATGTATGATACAGCCATCATATTTATAGGCATGCAACTGCCACGAGTTCACTGAAATATTTATTATACTAAAATAATATATAGTGGAGAAGGTTACAGTTCCAATATCTCACCGCTATGTGGCACTATAACGCCCAGTAGTTGGGGTGCTATTGCCTTTGTATCTGTATATTTATTAGAGTGTCTTATACAAACTGATGCTAACAAGATATTTATGAGAGCAGATTAATTCATTCTGTCTCGTTGGAAAGAAGCTGACACTTTGGAGACTTTGACATTTAGGAAGGAGGCAGAAGATGACGGGGGTCTTAAAACAACAGGGGTGCAGGCGAAGATTTTTTTTTTTGACAATCCTTGGCTGGGGTTAATCATAACTCAAAAACGACAAATGGAACGCTAATACAATTCATGAATTATGCAGTTGTCATGGCAACATTAATCAAAATGCGTCAGTCCGCAGACCTTTTTCTCGATGAATTGATGATATACTGAGAACGACGATACATATGGCGTTCAGAGACCACATTTTATGCAATGTCTTAAAGATGCAGCATTCAAAATGTTTAGACCAAACACTTTAAATCAATTTATTGTCATGAAGATGCCAAAAACACTTTCCAGCCATGCAATGGCAAACAAAGAAAAGGAATTTTGAGGTTGTCCGAATTTCGAAAATAGGTGCATTAAACAAGGCAACCAGATTTTTATACGTAACAAATCATATGGAGCTATTGCGAGATGAGAGGTGTGACCTCCTGACTCCCTGGGGTCTGTTGAAGAGACCAAGACTTTGTTGGGATCATCTGAAATGTGGTCACCGGTGATAGCATCTTACAGAAACACTCTCATCTAACCCCATTCGTTCCCGCTTTCTCCTTCCACCAACGGCTCCTGTCATGCTCCTTTCCCCTCCCTGCGCGCTCTCCTCCTCTCCCTCACTTGTTTCTCCCCCAGTATATTAAAGGCTTTGACGCTCTCAGTAAAAAGCTGATTTATTTTGTGGAGGTATCGATCGCTCTCTGCATTAAAGATTATAATTCATTACCCCGGCCCTTTTAATACATTAAACATTCAAAATAAAAATAAAATAAAACCGAGGTAGGTGAGAGGAGAGCACTCAGACACTGTCCACTCACACATGTACACACGCTCTCCATTTCAATCATGGATTAACACTTAAAAAATTCAGCCACCATGTATGTTTGTATGCATGTGTATATATATATATATATATATATATATATATATACACACACACACACACATGCACAAAAACATTATATATATATATATATATATATATATATATAAACATTCCAGGAAATCTGAAACATTCCAGGATTTTCTCCATATAATGGACTTCATTGGGAACCAAACAGTTCAAGGTCCAAAATGAGAGTTTCAGTACAGCTTCAAAGGCCTTTGAACGACACCAGACAATGAATAAGGTTCTTATCTAGGACCCTTCGAGACACGACTCGAAAAAAGATTAATTCATTTTGATGAACGATTTTGAACAGGAGAGTCACGAACTCATCACAGAACAAAGCCAGGCGAGCATTTGTGCTTATAAAACTTAAACTTTTTTATTTATTTTTGAAATGGCCGATCGTTTCGCTAGATAAGACCCTTATTCATCGTCTGGTGTCGTTTATAGTCCTTTGAAGCTGCACTGAAACTCTCATTTGGACCTTGAACCGTTTGGTTCCCATTGAAGTCCATTATATGGAGAAAATCCTGGAATGTTTTCATCAAAAACCTTAATTTCTTGTCGACTGAAGAAAGAAAGACATGGACATCTTGGATGACATGGGGGTGAGTAAATTATCAGCAAAAGGTTTTTTAAAAGTGAACTACTCCTTTAAGTTACTACAACATTTAATAAAAAATAATTTAATTACAACTACAAAATGTTACAGAATAATGTAATATATAAATGAATAATAGCCGAACCTTTGTGCCAAAAGGGTTCTTTCTTGTCATTATAGAACCTTTTTTAGCATACAGGTTCTTTGGAGCTGAGTAAAGAACCCATGCTTCATATAGAACCCCAATGAACCCTTTTTCTATTATATAGAGTGTAGATTGATCGCTGCGCTATCGCTGGTTTTTCTGCATTGCGCACGAGCGCTGTGTTTCTAAGAAGTTAAAGTTTTAATAATTGTTCTAATTCTACGACAATATGTACGTCCACTCCACAGCTATAAAGACAACAACTGAGGAACAGCATCGCTGGAATCACTTCAGTAGGATTTTTTTCCAAATGATAAAAAAATGGACTGCAAATCAAGCCTATTCCGACGTCAAAGAGCTCGAGAATATAATAGCCTACATGCATAACAACATAAGCCCACGCGTATAATACACAGAACTTTATTGTCTGTTAGTATGGAGGCAAATAGCCAAGTATCATTAAGCTATTTTGTTCGGTGTGAACGAAAAAACAACAACATCTATGAACTGTTTTTTTTTTTATTCAGCTGCGCTGCATCTTGACTTTTTAAATGCGCAAGATATGACAGTAATTTTCAGCACCATGTTTCTGCAAAGTAATGTGGTAAACAAACCCATAATGTTATTTTAACTGCCCCCATGTGTTCTGGGACTTTTGCAATGGTTAAATATTATATTAGTAATATTAAATTAGATATACGCTACACACACACACACACACACAAAAAAAAAAAAAAAAACCCTCTCTCACACAAAACAGTAAGTCAAGTCAAGTCACATTTATTTATATAGCGCTTTTCACAATACAGATTGTATCAAAGCAGCTTCACAGTGATAACATTAAAGTAGCACAACACAGATCAACAACATTGCTAAACACTAAATAACCCCAACTGAGCAAGCTCAAAGCAAGCCAAAAGCAAGGCGACAGTGGCAAGGAACCAAACTCCATCAGATTGGATGGAGAAAAAACCTTGGGAGAACCCAGGCTCAGTCGGGGGCCAGTTCTCCTCTGGCTTACATTCATATTGTTTAAATATAAATATTAAATATAAATATTGTTTTTGTAAGGTAAACATCTTTAATATTTCAGTAGACACCAACAAAGAGACACACACAGGCTGAAGGTATATGCTTTGCAGGAGATGCAGCTTAACTTCACTAATGCTTCTCTAAAAATAATTCTCTCACAATGTGTCATGCAGCGGCAGTGTTTACTGGAGAAGAACAAAAGTAAACAGTGTATTTAATAAAGGAATCGTATTGATGCACAGAAAGGCTGTCACCTAAATCCAACTTTACTTTGCTCCTCCGAGAAGAAGAACAAATTCTGGTACATTTGAAAAGTTAGACCTGTATCATGATTACCAATTTTTGATGAACATTCTCCTCATGTGTAACACTACTTAAAAAGTCCTGAGGTCATCTCCTTCCCCCTGCCTTCGCTCCACCCGAGTTTATCATCTACTCTCCTTAACGCTGGTGTTTCTGCCTCTGACAGGCTTTCAGCTTGTAGTAAATCAGTGAATTGATCTTGAGGGGCAGCAGAGTGTCCTGGGTTCTGCTAAAGATCCATTTTCATTTCACAAGCAGCCCCCCACGCCAGCATCCCCTCCAGCATCCATAAACATCAGCAACCAACCCCTTCTAAAGCCATCCGACTCAAACACTGACACTCATTTACAGGCTCGTCCGCTCTCAGTATCCCGCAGTACTGCATTACTTCCTATAGGTGAGTTTATTCATGGATAGTTATCTTACAGACTAACGGATGCCTTGGGACTTGTGGGGCCTAGCGACACAATCACACTTTATTTTACACTAAGGAGCCAGTCTTTCCATTTATGTGTGAACAAATGCAATAGAATAATAAGAGCCTGTCAGAAATGTAGTATATAATATACCTAATGGTTCCATTGGTCTAGTCTAGACCATTTCATCTTCACTTTTTGGTGTTTTTTTTTAGCCTACATTACACCTTAATGTCAGCATGAAATGGAAGCTAAGGTAGTATTTTCTTCTCTATTGTGATGTATAAGAGCGAAATGGCTTCTTGAATAAGAAAATATGTAGAGCAGGATACATGAACAAAAAAAATAACGATAAAGCATTTATTATAAACTGATTTATTATTATTTAAAAAAAATTGCTGATGTACTACCAGTAACTCCGTATAATGCCTTTAAGTAAACATATAATTTAACAATAACTTTACAACTTAACTTAGTGCCAATTGCAGTGTATATTAAAATAAAACAGAGAGAGAGGAAAAAGTACTTATAGAAAACATTTAAATCCTCTTATATAAACACCTGAAAAAAGGGTGATTTTAATTCACCTGTGTTCCAGCATGTTTGTTATAGAGCTGTAAAGTGTGTAGTCATAAATGCCAGAATATGAAGCTTTTCGAATCAACTGTGTAAACTATGTTTTAACTATGTAACTAGGCGTTTTGACCTTAACTGTCTATGGTTTTGATTGGTTTTGACACAACCATAGCACGTATATTTTGAGGGTATATGTCTCTGAGGGCACATCTGCGCAATCGTAATCAGTTTGAACCGGAGTCGCACCCGGAACAAGATGACGGCGGGCAGGCCAGGATTGGCTAATCGGGAAAAATTTCCGGCGGCCTGTTGTCACGGCACTGGGTTTAATGCTTTCCCTATAGGCTCCAGTCACAACGCAGCCCCACAATTGTTTTATTATTATTTCCTCACAGCCACCCAAAAAAAAAAGTCAGTTGCTAGAGATGTGCGAACAAAAAATATGAGATACGAAACATGGACAATAGCGCTTACGAGTCAGGGCCGTACATACAAGACCCCTTCAAACCTTCCATAATAATGCAACTTATAAATCAAAAAAACACAAAATATATTTGGGAAGTCACAATTAAATTCCACTTGGCTCTAAAAACCCTATGACACTCCTGGTTTCACCCACAAGATTAAAGTGATTGCAAACTGCGACAGAACACCATGCAGGATGAAATGGCAGGGCCGCCAGTGATAGCGAGCTCCGTTTGACTGGCAGAATCTGGGGTTATGAGCCTGACGATATACACACAGAACGCAGCTGGAGGGAACGAGAGAGAGAGAGACACGATAGGATCATTGAAAACGAGCACACGAGGGCATGGGAGAGAGAGATAAGGGGAGAGAGCGGCAAAAAAGAGAAGAGGAGCTCTCATCTCGCTGTGGTTCTGCTGCTGGCGTATAAGATGCACTCCAGTGTAATCGTCACTGAAGGGTTACTATTTCCGAAGCGGCCCCACACTGGCTGCTTTCACTGTGCCAGTACAGCAAATTAAATAACACTTTACTAAGAGGGCTAGAGAGAGGGACAGAGCTGGATTGCAAGAGGGAGGAAAGGAAGAGAGAAGTGCTGATGGGACGGTGATGAAGTCTGGATTTAGGATAATTACTCTGCTGAGCTCTTCCTCCCTCTCTCTCACTTGCGCTCCCTTTTTTCTCCTCCGCTCTCATTATTTGGAGAAGCTTGCCTGATGACAGTATCTGAGCTGACTGTCGCTTATTAAAAAATGAAAATTGCTTCAGATGAGTTTATTAAACTCATCTCTCCCTCTCGCTGTTTTTCATCTGACTCCCTCACTCTATCCTTTCTTTCACAGATACAGCAGCATGTTCAGTCGAGATGAAAGGATACTCATCTTTTTTTGGAAAGGGTTATGAAAGATGCCCGAATCGTATGATACGAGTGTGAATGATTTTTTCTTCCACATAACAATTAGGAGTTCTCCTTTAATGAGGAATTTGACTAAATCAATCTGCATTAATATTTCAAAATATTTCATTTGTTCTAAATCCATTTGCTGACATTATACTATTAACTTGAAGGCTTACGGTGTAATTAATGAAAGTTGCATTAAGAGCAGCCCCAGCCATTAGTTCAGAGAGAGGAGTTGACTTTAATGAGGGTCTTTTATCATAGAGGAACACAGAAAGTACATTGAAGAAGAACAAATAGTGCACTTTCATTACAGGTTAAGTGTTACAACCATTGACATACTCTTTTGGTTTCTTTTATTGCCTTAATTCACTTTTTATTTAACTCTATGAACAATATTAACGTAGGATATCTTCTATAATTTAAACGTTAATGCAGTGCAAATTACAGGAAATTGTTCCTGGGAGGATTAATAATGAGAATATGCCATATTTGAGACATTCTGAAATTCTTTTCCCCCCCACCTAATTCAGTAATCATTTGCTCATTCTCATGTCGTTCCAAACACACATACATTTGTTGTTCTTGTGCTGAACGCAAATAAAGATATTTGGAAGAACACTGGGGTTCAAACAGCATTGGACCCCACTGACTTCTACTGTATGGACAAAAAAAACAAAAACAAGTAAGAAATGGATACATGAGGGTAAGCAAACGACAGAATTTAAATTTGTGTGAACTACCACTTATAAGCATACATTGTTATTAATATTAACCGAAATCCAATGGCAATATGACCCTCAACTTAAAGCAGATACCAATCACAGAAATCCAAGTAGCACTGGTTAGGTGATATGAATAAATCAGGTGGTGTCAGACAGATGTTGTTGGCTGTAGGGGCTGCATCAGGTAAAAGCGAGACACTGAAGCCGGTGTTGTGGCGTTTCCACAGCAACTATGACATCTTCTCATAATTTGCTCTTTGGCGGTGAACCTGGAGGTGAAAAAACGGGTCTAATAGAGCACAAACACACACAGCACCAGACGTCTACAAGAACACTAATGCTTAGAGAGTTCAGCCACTGTGTGAGATCTCAATAACACCATTTCATAACTGTGATTATTAGAGCAGGGTTCGTCATGCAACATGTTAATACACATAAAAAAAGGTGCAAACAAGTCGATATGTTTGAGGATGTTAAAATATGAAATGCTAAATTAGTGTGCAGATTTTTTATTCATTTATTTTAACAATGTAAACACTGCATCGTTTAAAAATGCTAATGTAGTCAGTGTTAGTTTGTTATCAGTGCAGGCTACACACGTAGAGTTATCACATAAGAATAACTTTAAACCACACTAGTTGGTACTCTGTGTCCGAGAACACGGGAAAAAACAAACACAAATACATTGGTCTCACTTTCAGGAATAACAATTACCTGTGCTCTCACTAAGGAAGGGATTGACGGATTTGATGGTTAAAAATACTTCTGATTCTTTTGATTTTTGAAATGTACATGCAAACTGGGAAAACTTTGTTTAGAAAGAATTAACATTTAATCAAGGGTAATAATATAATAATTGTAAATGTCACCTAACTCTTAAGAAAATCGAATCAATGTTAAAACAAAGTGAAAAAGGCACAGTAAAGAATGTTTTTGGGTGAATTCACTTCAACAGCCCTTAAGCAGAGTGTGTGTGTGGTCCTGGTAATACATAGTGGAAATAAAATGTCCCCACAAAGATTGTAATACCAGTAATATGTGGAGGCGCTTTTCCCAAAATCATAAACAATTATTTTTTTTAGAAAATGTAAAAATGTAGAAAGTATATTATGTGATAGAATATACAGTTTGTATAGTATAACACTCTTTATGTCTCCATAAAACATGGAAACCCAAAATTTTGTTTGTGTGTGTGTGTGTGTGTGTGACAGACCTCGTGGGAAATATGCAGACAACATTGTTTCGTAGAGCTCTTTGTCAGACTTCAGAAACACACAGAAGATGACCCGGTCCAGCTGACAGCAGACACAAACAACAGAAAAAGAGACAAGAAATAAAAAATAAATGACCATAAAGAATATCTCTTTTGAGCTGATTTTGCTACTGCACAGCAGAAACACAGCTACACAAATCATAGCTGTAATAATACATCACAATATTCACCCAAATGATTTCCATTACACATGAGTAGATGTTAAACTTTGTGCTGATTTGTACTCCGTTTTCGCCAAGATAAGCATAAACTAAGACGTAGCTTTACAGTAACCTATACTTCATCCGTTTACGCTTCTTTCCATATGGTGGTGTGACTCCCCTTCTGTCCGGCGTTAACGGCTGCAGTGTACTTGCCACGTCAGCACACACGACGGCTGCAACTACAGTGTGGTCTCTCTAGTGGACCAGCACCACAACCGTCTGGATTGAGCCGAGTAGGGGACATCTCTAGGGTCTTCAAGTGGGCACCTTCCATCCTCAGTGTTTCGTCGACTAGCCCACGACACCTCAAGAGGGCTCGACAGTGACTCTGGCATCCCAGAGTCTCCCTCCTCCTTCCCCCACTCAACTTAGATGCGTGCTGATCCAGACCACAAAACAATATCTGGTCGTAGGTTAGTGGTGGCAATCTCAGGTGGAAAATCTCAGCCAGCAGCTTCCAGTTGTCCTGGCCGAGAATTGGTTTTAACACCCTTTCTTGGTGGTTGCTCGTCTGGGCGGAGGAATTTTGTCTTCTGTGTGTAATGTTTTGCTAGAACAGGTGGCAACTTATTGGTCATGTTACGCTTGCCTTCCAATGCTAAAGCCAAAAACATCGCAGTACTTGGTCATGGCGCCAAGTAAACCGACCTTGGCTAAGAGCCACCTTACATCCTGTCAAAATGTGCCTTAATGCATTAAATGAAACTATACTCTTTTATCCACACCACACTCTAAAGCTATAGCAGGAATTCTTGAGAATAGAGTTAAAGAACGGAACAAAAGTGGCTGATTCCCACCGAAAATAAAAGAAACCTGCACATCTTTCCCTGCAAGTGCATTTCTGGGAAAGAGTTCATTTAGTTTGTTGTTACAACCTGAGATATGTGTCAATTTTCCTTTTCTGTGGTGTGAATTTAACTTTGAATATTCCGTATAACTAATAAATAATTCACAGATTTTGACTAGTAGCCTCTCAGTCTCGTGTGAAGAGAGGGTCTGCTGAAAAAGGACACTTGTGTGCAATCGGTTAGCATTCTTTTAATGTCTGGGTCTTTCTAGCCGGAGAGGCGCAGTGCCAATGACCTAACTGTCCTTGACAGAACACCAGCACCAGTCCCAAATGCTTCATGGCAAGCAACAACATAAAAAGAATACATTGAGATCCGTGCCAGCATCCTAGAACCTCCATTTCCATGACAACAGTGGTGAGGGCAGGTGGGCTGTTCCTGCTTCTAATCATGTTCCTGTAACACATCATTGCATCCAGCTAGCACTCCTACTCTGCCACTGAAATCTCTCTCTCACTCTCATTTTTCTCTCTTTGGTGTCTACATTGTCTTTTTTCCATTCCAATTTGCCAAATGTCACTCTTTCTCTCTCTGGCTCACTCATGCTGGGTCGCTTTTTCTGTCTGATTAAGATTCAAAATAAAGCTTTATATAGCCAAAGCATTTGTAATATTATGAACATACACATATGAAGTGAACTACAGAAAGGAGGAGGTTAAGTTTTCCATTCGATGTTTATATGGTTTCTGGGTTAAAAGCACATGGCAAACCATTTTCCACATACACTATCAATAAGAAAATATTACCACAATGTTTGTTATTATTCATGTTCAATTTTATAAGTTTTTAAAAATGTTTCAGGTGCAAAAAGTCTATTTTGAGTAGCTTTACTATAATGTTGGCTATTATTATTGTTAACAGTAGCCATCTTTTGGAAACACGAGTCCTCAGTAAACATTGTAGGTGTCATGAGGGTTACAGAGCACATTGACTAAGCTAAGTGTTTAGTAAAAAACGGCTCATAATTTCAAGTTAAAGTTGAATCGGAGACGAGTGGTTTTGTCTAAGTGAGTGAGCTTTTTAGTCTGTAATTAATTAGTCCGCCCATTTCTACCGGCCTGACACATTCAGATCAATGACAGAGTAATCAGCCAATCACAGCGACGCGAAGGCACTTAGTTTTTCAGTTACCCCTAACATTCACTGTTAAAAACCTTTATGCTAATTATTTTCTGAATTATGAATTTAACTTTGAATATCCATATAACTGATTAATAATGTTCATTTATTCACAGATTTTGACTGGTATCCAAATATTTTTGATCTCCTCAAAGAAAATGATTATATCCACATATTTTATTTAAAAGAATGAAAATATAAATATAAAAATATACTAAAAAAATAGATAATAAAAGATTCAAACCAATAAAAGTACTCTCTCTCTTTCATTCTCCACTATTCTCTCGGTGCGTATGGAAAGTGTAGAGGTTAGCAAGCACCAAAGCGCTGGTTAATTAGTGTGCTGTAATTAGAGTGTCTCTGTCATTTTGTATATCTATAGCGTAAAAGAAGGCGAGAGCGACTGAACACGTGGCGCAGAGTGAGATGAAAGCTCAGGACAGGAGAGACACATCAGTGAGAGATGAGAGAGGGGGGAAAATAAAGTAAGAGAGAGAGAGAGGCGCCGCAGTTTGGGATGTGCAGAATTTTTGTCAAAGACATCCTAATGGCTCATTTCCTGTTAAATTTACTCTGGACTCACATTTACTCACAGGGGCCAGAGATTGTGTCAATTCAGTTGTGAATTTTAGTATTTGTACTGTTCTGCAAAGCTTATACAAGCTCCGTTAGGAACCAATTAAAACTGAGGTTATGTGTGTGTGTGTATGCTGACTCAGAAAAGTAAGTCCCTATGCAGCCACCATCTGTTTGCCATGGCGTGCTCCTCATCGAACAATAACAACAATGGCAAGAAAAGAACACCAATGGGGAAATGACAAACTCACATACACACCTTCTCGTGGTTTTGCTCCAGGTATTCTCTCACTGTTCTCAGGGCAACTTCGACTGCTTGTTCAGGCGGGTATCCTGCACCACACACACATCAGATTTACACTAGGGCTTTCAATCAATTCAAATGTTAAATCACGACATAAAAAAGTGGTTTAAATTGCAATATGCTGATTGACTGATTACAATAATCACAACTTATCCAAATAAGATCATTAAAAGCACTGAATAAATGTTGGGATTTTTTTTTTTTTGCTTTATAGATTTTAATTGTTGGGCGTACACATACATTTAGCATCTTGCCATTTTCAGCGTCTCCTGTAAGATCATTTTATTGTGTTATTTTATTTATAACTAATCACATTTAATTGATGCATTAAACTGAAAGCCCAAACCAATTAAATCCAACAGAGCAACACAACCATATATTATTACGGATACACACGGCACCATATTTTCTGCATGAACTTGAAAACGATGTACTGATGGTGGTTGTTTTCAAACTGAAGCTGTTTGCTAGGCTCATTTTTGAGTTTAATCTCAACACATATAGCTAAGAAGGGGGATTATAATCACAGTGACATGCTTTCGCACCTAATCTCTCCTAATCTGACCGTCTAATCCCAGACTTAATCTGGAAATCCCTCTTACTACTGCAAGTGATATCCACTCCTGGAATTCCTAAAATGACTTTCCTACTAAATAAACAACCACAAGTAAAAACACATGCATGAGCAGAGGTCACAACATAACCGAGGTTCATAAACGTACCATTTATTTGGTTAGATAGAGCGTTATAAGCACAGGGAATGAAGTTGATGTTCTTCATAAATGTGGTAAAACTTTAGAATACTGTATCTTACTTACTGAATAAACTAATAAGGAATTATTGAAGAACTAGTAGGTAATTCTTCATTAACTTCTTCACTGCTGTTAACTACTAAGGAAAATGTGTTCACTAATCAGTATGTAATAGAATTTTATGATTGTGTTAAATTACAGTAAGTTAATCAATAACTAATGAATTCTGTCATACCTCATAAAGCAATACTACTAATTTTCTACTAATTAAGGTTCAAGAAACATAACTGAAGTAACTAATGAACATTCATACACAGTATAGTTACAACAATAATCCAGTTTTGTAGTGGTGGAAGAAGTACAAAAATCAAGTGCTTAATTAAAAGTACATATACCCCAATAAAAATATTACTCCAGTAAAATTATAATTAGGCAATTTTCAAAATTACCTTAGTAAAAGTTCAAAGGTAATTATTTTTTGTTAAATTAATTAATTTAAAAAGTACTTAAAAAGCATATTATTATACTTAGTTATTTTACATTTTAAACTTATTTTGCAGCACCATTCAAGTTCCGGCAATATCACGGTAGCCCGCGTTTTACAGTGATTTGAAGATGCAAGAGCGCGGGCTCTTGCTCAGCGCTGCCGATTTGGTGCATTTCTTCTGCGAGATACAGGCTTTTGTACATTTTATTTAATCTAAAACATTATTACTGTGCTGTAAATCTTATAAATTTAATTTTATGCAAGGCAATATACAAGGACGTGATGTCAGCTGAGTCGGTCTTTTTTGCGTGATGAAATCGCCTGATCCCTTGCATAAAACAAATGATTTTATTTATAAAGATAGTAAATCTATTTGCATCAGATGTTAAAATATGTTCTTAGAGCTGTCACTGTTTGTTTATGGGCAGGTTATGGAGTCAGTCACAGCATATTTCGGCTATGAGTGAAATGCAGGGCGGCGGTCTGAGCCCAGCTTCCGCAAGAGATCCAGCAACACTATCGTGAAAACGAGACCAGTTGATTAGCTACTTGATTTACTTTAACTGACTTCTCAACCAAACGGTTTAGCACATATTTTATTGAGAGGAGTACCTAACTTAACTCAAACTGATTGAGTCATCTCTATCATCTGGTTGAGGTATATTATGCCAAAAAAAAAAATCCAATAGATTTCACAGTGTCAATCAACAGCACCTGTCACAACACTTCTTCTAACATGGATGTCAGAAACAAATAAATCACCCCAGCCGTGAACTGTTTTTGGTGAAAGTTTGCAAGCTAAGCATATATTTTTTTTACATATTACACTGTAAGAGCCTTAACTTTACAAAATGATGTTACTCGTTATGATAAAACTTAAGTATATTTTAATAATTTTTCAAAAACATGCTCAACCAAACGGTTGATTTTGGCACATAACAGTTAATTGTCACCCCCTTTTTGAGAATTACTGTACTACATAAAATATAAAAACTAATCTAAGATTAGTTAGTTACTTCATAGTTATTTTTCTGGAACCTTAATAAGTAGATAATTAATATAGTTGTTCATGACAGAATTCGTTAGTTATTGATTAACTAATTGTAAATGAACACAATCATAAAATTCAATTAGTGAACACACCTTCCTTAGTAGTTAACAGCAGTGAAGTAGTTAATGAAGAATTGCCTACTAGTTCTTCAATAAATCCTTATGCAGTAAGATATTCTAAAGTGTTACCATAAATGTAATTCATTGATGTTAGCTCATAAATGCGGTTAATGAACGATTATAGGTTTTAATAATAAATGAGTCTATTGAAGACTCTAAATCAGCCAACCTGTAATCAATTACACAAAGTCATTTATAGACTATGAATATAACGGAAAAATAAATATAAATAATTGATGCGAGACAAAACAATTACAGATGAAAGTAAACATTGATTAAGAGAAACCGCTGCAATTTGAGCCTACCGTATACTCCAGTAGAGATGCAGGGGAAAGCCTAGACATCAACATCAAAGAGACATAAAACGAAATAGACTTGAATGTTATATAGTTAAAAGTGTGAAAAATGTGTTTTCTTATCTACAAACTACAAAATGCTCTCTAAAATAAATGTGTTGTATTGAGAAATTAAGGTTTACAAAGCACTTACTGTTGGACCTTTTAGTACAAAACCACAACAAAGACAGCTTTTACAAGGGAGGTTGAAAATAAACTGATTAATTACAACCCATTAAAGATACAATCCTTTACTAATGACAAACGAGCCACTTGTGCCCCAGAATTAAGGACCTGAGAAACAAAAGCTTTAATTTAAAGCAAATGGACAGGTCACAGTGAACTGTTGCTGCATGCTTTTAAAGGCATGTTTAAATCAATCTGATATCAATGACGGGAATGAAAATTCTGTCATTTACACACCCTCAAGTTCGTCAAAACTTTGGATTACTTTATTTATTTCATGATGTAACACAAAAGCAGCAAATGTAAACTGCAAAACGTTCTAGCTTCCACTTTTCCATACAAAATAAGTGAATGGATATGGGGGATGTTGAGAAAATTATAATAAAATAAGAGCTTTGTGTTCATTTGATTCTGTTTCAAAGCTATCAGAACACTTGTAATGATATAATAGATTACTTTTAATGGCAGGTCTTTTTTAGCTTAATTATCATCTGTGTCAGTTCAGTTTTAATTTTATTTTTTTGCATCAACTATACGTTCCATGGCAAAATTATGGGTTAAATTTACTATGATTGTTACTGTGTTAATAACGTTTTTAGGTAATTGAAATAAAGCTGAAATAAAATGTTGGCTTGGCAACTATCTGAAATGATTAAGTTGAAGTACTAAAATTACTAAAACGAAAATAAATGACCAAAAGATATATAAAAAATATTTAAACAAAGACTAATAACAATGACAAGAGCACATAAAATTACTAAAACAAACTAAAATTAAAATGTAAAATAAAATTTAGATACAAAATATTAATAAATACTTTGATAGAAATATAAAAAAAATAATACAAGTATTAATAACACTGGGAATGACATGAGGGTGAGTTAATAATGAGTGAACTTTTATTTTTTAGACAAAGTACTCGAATAATATTACACTTAAAGGTCTTTTTTTCACAGCAAAAAACAGTTACATAAAGATAAACAGGAAGTCCTCATTAGACAAAATGATGCTGCATCAATCGCTTGCTCCTTTTTGAGAACCTTAACGATAGATCATAGCTGTGCCTGTGTGTATTTTTATCCTTACTGGTGCACTGTGTTAAAATTTTTTATATATGCAGTAACCTGTCTTCAATAAATCATTCCCTGAAAGAAATAAAGCCGAAACGGCTCTCAACTGTTTTAGTAGATTCATATAAAAATTGTTAGGGCAGCGGTGAAGTGCGAGTTGTCTGCTGTGTTATGACTGGACTGCTGGCATTTTGATTCTTGTACGTTGAGGCAGCCGTGAGGTGTGAGTGATACAGGGTGAGAGTTTAACATGTTAACAGTATGTACCCGAGTTTATGTGCATGCAGCGTGTTAGGATCGAGACTTTCGGTAAGCTGTTAAAATTGCATACAAGTAGTTATATCACTGCCAAGACATGAAGTCTGAATCTGTTATGATTGAGTGTGTGTGTGTGTGTGTGGTGAGACTCTCACCACAGTCCGCAGGTGGTTCTTAGTTGCTGTGTGCAGACAGTTATAATAACAGTTTCTTAGCGCTTGTTCCTCTCTCTCTCCAACTGAATCGTGCACTATCGGCCCCACGGTGTGAATAACATCTGTGAAACAGAGAGATAGAGCCAGAAACAGAGAAAAATCATACAAAAATATCAGAAAATATGTTAATCGGTTTAACTTCAACTTTCTGTCTGCCCCCGTCCCGTTCATCTATCCATTTCCATAAATTAAAACACAAATAAGTTTTTGATACACTATCAAGCAAAAGTTTGGGATCAGTACGATTTGTTTTTCTCCAAAAAATGTATACTTTCGTTCAGCAATGACAAATTAAATTTATCAGAAATGACCGTAAATACATTTATACTGCCATTACAGCTAGGAATAAATTACATGCATTACAATTAAGTTATTTTAAAGACAGAGTGATTTGTTCCAGAAACATTTTTTTGTTGTGCTGATTAATCCTGAAAGCAATCACTAAGTTAAGTGGCCTAAATTTATATGTATATTTATCACCTGTGGAATGCATAGGAACATAAAATGTTCGTCCAATCATTGAAATTGGTCCGAATGCAACAATACAATGTCCTACCTGCCTGTCAACATACACTCACCTAAAGGATTATTAAGAACATCATATTAATACTGTTTGTCCCCCTTTCGCCTCCAGAACTGCCTTAATTCTATGTGGCATTGATTCAACAAGGTGCTGAAAGCATTCTATAGAAATGTTGGCCCATACTGATAGGATAGCATCTTATAGCAGTTGATGGAGATTTGTGGGATGCACATCCAGGGGACGAAGCTACCATTCCACCACATCCCAAAGATGCTCTATTGGGTTGAGATCTGGTGTGAGGGCCATTGTCATGTTCAAGAAACCAATTTGAAATGATTCGAGCTTTATGGCATAGTGCATTATCCTGCTGGAAGTAGCCATCAGAGGATGGGTACATGGTGGCCATAAAGGGATGGATATGGTTAGAAACAATCCTCAGGTAGGCCGTGGCATTTAAACGATGCCCAATTGACACTAAGGGCCTAAAGTGTGCCAGGAAAACACCACCACACCATTACACCACCACCACCAGCCTGCACAGTGGTAACAAGGCATGATGGATCCATGATCTAATTCTGTTTACACCAAATTCTGACTCTACCATCTGAATGTCTCAACAGAAATCGAGACTCATCAGACCAGGCAACATTTTTTTCCAGTCTTCAACTGTCCAATTTTGGTGAGCTCTCATCTCCACTACAAATAGGAAAAAGAGGCTACAATTTGCAGCCTCTTTTTCCTATTTGTAGTGGAGATGAGTGCTACCCGGTGGGGTCTTCTGCGGTTGTAACCCATCCGCCTCAAGGTTGTGTGTGTTGTGGCTTCACAAATGCTCACAAATCTTGTATATCTTTGTAAACCCTAGAAATGGTTGTGCATGAAAATCTCAGCGCGTGCTTAAATTCTGACATTCAGTTGGGAGTTTTTATTTCCCAATTTTTTAACAGCTCATATATTTTAAATGTGCAGTTATTTTCCTAGAGTAACTAAAAATAACAAGAGCAAATGCGCTTTGTTTAGTCCAAACATCTGTGCAGTTTGATATACTGATACTCTTGATACTGCTGTTATATTAAAACAATTAATTCACCTAAATATATGGATCTACCTTTTTAAGTGATTTACAAAAGGTTAGTAAAGTCAAGTCATATTAAAAGTTTAAACAAATGTCATTCAAATATATTAAAGGGCTATAAATTATGCATTTTAAAAATGTTCCATTAATAAGTGGTAGCAGTATATCAGTGATATTGGTCTTGGCAGAACTTGGCTTTTGCAACACAGTCTAGCTGACTAATAGAAATAACTAATGGCTGTTGGAAGGGTCTTTTGGCTTGTTTCTCCTTATGACATGACAACACAACATTGAAAAATCTCTACACAGTAACTGCTGTACTGATAGGCGCTGTCAACAGCTGAGTTGATAAGGATTGAGAGTGTTTAGTCCTTTCTACGGTAAGATAAATAAACAAGACAGTAAATCCCTATGGAATCAGCAGGATTTAGCAATCCTTTTACTAGCATTGATTATTACTATAACTATATTGGAACATAAGCATAAGCATAACAGGAAACAACTGAAAGCATCAAAATAAATGATGTTTGATTACTTTTATTTGTTCAAAAGTAAAATTCGGAGTGTGCATGTTCAAATGTTTAATTGAAATGCAGTTACCCAAATGATTGTTTTTTTTATGTAATAATAGAAAAATGGTCTCTATGGCAATTGTCAATAAAGCAAGCGCAATACTGTACATGCTTTTGTAAGGTCTTTTTTGGAAGAGAAAAGTGATGGAACCCCTGATGTGTTTTTAATTATTTCTATTAGACTTCACCTATACCAACTACACTTTCTGTTTGTGGTTCCCATTTCTGCTACCTGACTGTTTCTTGATTACTAAAGACCCACTTGTCCCCATCCAGCACCCTCTCATCGCAATTTCCCGTTTCCTCCTAACATTGACACTCAGCTCAACCAGACGGCAAGTCCGTTTCCCTTGTCCTCCTTTTCTGTCTGCGTCTACCTTCTGTCTAAAACATTCATCCATCTGTCTTCTCAATGTCTTATGTCCTTGTGTGGCATGTCCTCAATCTTTCCCCTTTGCCCCGCTTGTCTTTTGGACGTCCAGCATCCCTCCGTCAGTTCCACTCCCACTCCTCTTTCCCTCATCCATCCGCCCCCCGACACCTCTCTGCGCTGCGTGCTGTCCGGCTGCGTTTATTTACCGCTGCACTCTGCAGTGTTTACAGCATCGATCCACCTCTGTTTGTTTAGTCCAGCAGCACCATCATACATCAAGTCAGGCAGAGACATTACTCACACACAAACACACACACACACCCAGACGCTTGCATATGAAGTGCAAAGGAAAACAATGGACAGGGGAAAAACAAACTGAGAACACTGGGCATATGTTTGACTGGAAGTAAAGTGTTGTCATGTTTGTGGCACAGCATGAACTGATAAAGCAGGTGTAGAAGGAAGACTAAGACACGATGACATAATCACCGCAGACACAGGAGCTGGAGGTTAAAGCAAACTACAGAAAACTGCCGGGAGGTGTAGATATCGCACTGCTCAGCTCCCTCTGTTTGCTCTCTAAAACAAACACACACGAGCGCACTTACAACAGAGTGAGCACAGGGAAGAAATTAACATTTTCTACAGATTTCAGATGTTTACGATGGAGCATAATGGAGATCCGGGACCTTGTAGCTAAAAGATTCAAAGAAATTGATCATTTTAGCTGTTATAAAATATTTGTCATATAATCATGTCATTTTTTTATTTTTATATATACTTTAATTTTGTGTTGGATCTTGATGCTTGTGTATAAATAATAATAATTAAACTTAAATAATAATTTAACCAAAAGGTTAAGATATATAGATGATAGATAAGACAAGATTTATGTACCGCATTTCAATACTTGAAAATTCACAATACTACCGTATTAGTGGCTTTTTGCTGTAATATATGCTGGGTCACAGTGTGGTCGTACAGCTTGTCTTCTAAACCATTTTTATTTCACCATAACCTCCTGATCTGCTCATGAGAAAACATACCATTCTCTTTCTCCCCACGCAGCTCCCAAAACCTGACAACACCCATAACATATCGGTGAATCTACTCCAAACTTGCTATTATCTGCCTCTAAATCACTCCTCTGTTTGTTCCCCCTCCTTTCCGCCTTCCTCCTACCTCCTCACCTTTCTCTTTCCTCTTCTCCCTCCCTCTCAGTGAAAGATCTTCTGTCTTTCTGCTACCAACTGTTCACTCATCCAGACCAAACCCAAGTCTCCTCTCTCATGCACAAAGGGAGGCCCTGGTCTCTCCCACCAAACCCCCCGGGAGAAAAAGTCAGTGTCTGCAGCAGGGGAGCAGGTGCGTTTATCTAACAAAAGACAGCTGGCTAAGACGGTGCAAGAGATCTGCTTATCATCTGAATGGTCCGAAGGTGTTCGACTCACTTTTTGCGTTTCACCCCTTTTTCTCAAATTCAAATCAGCTAGACAGCTAAGTTACAATATACCCGTAGTCACCAGCCGATCAAGCACGACGGCTCTCACAATAGATCCCTCTCCTTTCACCTTGGCTTTCATGCGACAAAGCTGTGGTTTTAAAGAAAGTTGCAGCTCAAAATTGATTTGAGATAACTGACCTAATATTAGGTCATTGTAAAAGTACAATGTATTTCATTGGATTGTTTAATAAACATAATTAAATAATTGAACCTTGTTATTCTTCCAGTCTATGAGCAAAAGACGGATGAGGGGAGAGAGAAAAAGGATTAATTGTATAGCCGAAGAGAAGGGTGGGTGTTCGATTGGCCTGTGTGGATTTTAATTAGTGTTAATTGGCCACAGAGGGAAATGAAGGCTAAGAGAGAGTGTGTGTATGTGTGTGTATTGATAAATATGCTAGTAGTCTCTTCTCTTTCTCCCTCCTAGCAATGGTTGTTTTGAATGGTTGGGTCCCTAGTCAAAGGCTGTATTGGTACACAGGTGGACTTAGGGACTGACAGGATCTGCACATTCTGCCTTTCATTCCCCAATGAGATCCATTAGGTTTTCTAGTTCACCCCCTCAACCCAGGCAGAGAATGTATTATTAACATACTGAAGACACAAACATACACTCCCCTATCTTCTTCCAAAAAGCAACAGATGTGCGAGCACATGTGCAAACTGCAGCTCAGCCAGTCAAAACATGACAATACTCTATACAAACACACAAAACTCAGATTTTATTTAGGGGCTTTAGCCTGTAATTATAAATGCTTTCTATTACTATCACGCAATTGCGGTTCAAGCTGAAGTATGTAATTTCTCCACCACCGACTGCAAAAACAAATATTGTTTTCAAAAAAGGTTTTCGAATACGCCCACATCAGTCCACTGTTCAGTTGATTGAACAAACTAACAGCCCCGCCCAACTCGCGCCATTGGTAGAGTCAGTATTTTTTTGTGTACGACTAGACGGGTAGCTCAAAACAACTGAGCTACAGAGACAAAATAAATAACCTATGAATAGCTTATTTATAGTTGTCTCTGCATATTAGGATTGGATAGACAAACGATTAAGCGTTTGCGCTTTACTCTTTTTGCTATGGACATGATTCATGATCTTAAATCTTCCAGCATGTTGAGGAGAGCTTTGCTATTATTTTTTCAAACGATTAGAACCTAGAATATAGTGGATGATATAATAAATAAAAATACAATTGATTTACACTGAAGGAGTGACCTGACGCTTGGGGATTGGGCTGAACATACAAGCATTTGTGGCAGCCAGTTTTCAGAAACCTGAAAATTTTCTTTTAGAAATGTTACATTTTAACAGCTCACAAATCACAAATAGTCCAAACACCTGTTCGTACATAGCTTATAATCCGATCAGTGTGCGGTGCACGCAGTCAGACACAGACACACTAATTTCAGTCCTACAATTACTGCTGATATTTACTCTTCTACTCCCACAGTTCGGTACAGTACAGAAAGAGAGAGATGAGAAGAAAAAAACACAAAGTTGGAGAGAAAAATCAACTAAAGACTACATAAAATCAGAGAGCATAGCCTGGAGTTTAAGGCAAATCATTAGTGTGTATCTATCTGTGTGTGTGTGTGTGTGTGTTGGGGGTGGCTTGAGAATCAGCAGCGTGTGCATCTCTGTCTCTGAACAGCAAGGTACGGTGGGGGGGATCATAAATTAGACAAGGAAATTACTGCTAAGTGTGCGAATAAATTAAAGTGCGCTTGCTTCTGTAAACACTGTCTGACTACATAATTACTGAACACTCTCTGGAAGAGTGAAAGTGAGGGAGGGAGATGGATGGGGGAGGGAGGGTTGGGAGGGAGAGTGATAGGCAAAAAGCTTTGCGTTGATGGTTTATTCATTTATTCAATCGGCAGCGTGCAACATGTACGCAACCGTTTGACATTTCGCTAGAGAGGTTGCACAACACCTGCTTACTATCCAAAGATGGGAATATAAAACCTAGCACAAGTCAAAATCAGGTGTAATTCAGTCTACAAAAGTACTGTGCTGACTTTGATGCAATCAAGCATAAACATGAACAAGATTTGCTCTTTGCCTTATCCATTTAGTACACTGGAAGAAACGTTTAATTCATATAAATGATTCTGAATTCATCATCCTATTCCAAAGAGCTCAAACCATTTAGACTGATGTTTATATGGCATTAGTGTGATGATGATGAGTTTGTTTCATGAGCAACTCACATTTTGCAGGCAGACCATAGGCCCCGGTGATCTTGGCCTCCCCCGTTTCGCAGCCGTTCAGAGTGGCACATTCCTTCTTCAACAGAGGACCAGCCCCACGATGAATGGCACCATCCACTGAAGGGGGAAAAGTGTATATCTTCATATATATATATATATGAAGAGTTCAGATGCAAAAGCCTCTAAATGCCATTTGAAATTTTCTTCTTTAATGATGATTTATGTCAAGCTTATATTTTAAGTTCAATGATTTCACTTAAATGGCAATGGTAATTACCTATTAATTGTTATTTAAGTGAAATTACTGAACTTGAATATACAAGTTTGACAAAAATCATCATTAAAGAAGAAAATTTCAAATGGCATTTAGAGGCTTTTGCATCTGAACTCTTCATATATATACACACGTACATGCACAGTTATTTTTGTCAGCTATAGATCTAGCATTCAGCACACTTTTAATTAGATACAGATAAAGTAGTGCGGTAAAGTTACATTTATTAGAATTAATTATAACATTTATTTAAAAGACTGAGAAACAGATACATGCATATCTATATACACAATAAATATAGTTTATGACATATTTTATATTGAAATGTACTTTTTAAAACATTTCATGCATAAAAACACCAGTAACACTTTACAATAATTAACCACAACATGTACGAAGAATGAAAACTACTTTTGCAGCATATATTTAATGTTAATCTCAACATTTACTACTACATTTTTAAGCTCAAAAGTTGTACCTGTTAACATCACTTAATGCACTGTGAACAAACCAAATATTAACAAAGCTTAATCAATGCTGTAAAAAAACATATTGCTCATTGTTAGTTCATGTTAGTTAATGAATAAACTAATGTTAACAAATGAGAACTTATTGTAAAGTGTTACTAAATCACCTGCCACCTCTAAATCACAGGCAGCTGTATATGATGAGCCCTTTCCCATGACAAATATTGTGCAGTTTGGGGGTGACACAGCTTACCTCACTTTAATGCTGAAAAACCCAACCCCATTTATCATTTGAGGACACAAAAAAACTGATTTCTCATAGCGCTAAGGGCAGCAATTTGAGGGCCATAACAGTTTTACTCGAGGGTTCGTGGCACTTTTGCTGATATGTGCTCAGAATCTGCAGGAGCGAGAGATAAGAGTGATAAAAAGATAGAAAGATAGGGAATATATAGTGAGAAATACCAGGGAGTGAAGTGGAGAGAATGATGAGAAAAAAACAGAGGGACAGATGGAGGGAAGTTATACTCAGGGCTTTGGAGTGGAGGAAAGGAGGATGAGAGGAAGAAATAGGGGAAAAGATGTGAATGTGGTGATGAGGTACGCCTATTGGGAATAGCTTGCTTTCCTGTGTAATTGCAACATGCATGCACACACACTTTTTATTTACACAGACATCTTGTTAGCAGATACTAATTGGCTTTTTGCTCACCTGACGGGGTTTGTGACACGGAAAAAAAAACCCATATATATAGGATATTTTCCTATATTGCCTACACGTTTTTTTTTTTTTTCCGCTCTCTGTCATATGTGCTCATAGCATTTAATCCCACGCACGCAAAAATGCATAGGCTCCAAACACACAACATTTTGTGTACAAAAGCATTCATTAACAGTTGTTCTCTATTTCCCATTAAATTAGTTTGGTCTGAACTGGTCAGCAAGTGTTACCGAAACGCACCCTCTTATTGGCTGAGCTGGTCACCATGGTAGCCATTAGTAGGAGCATTTGATTGGATCTGGCACATCTGCTTGCCCATGTCACAAATCCCTTGACACCAAAGCACTATCTCTCTCGAAACACTTGCCTGCCGTTCTGGGTTTTAAACCAGAATACCAACATTCCCTTCAGTGCCAAGTGGAGAACATAACACATTTTCACTCAAAAAATAAAACAATCAATCAATACTTATCCATCCAGGTTGCTAAAAAACAGAAAAACATTTTTAAAAGGGAGCAATATGCCAAAATGCAACATTACACCACAAACACAACAAAACCCCCAAAGAGACTCTGATGTCAGTGTCCTTTTGTATAATCTGGAGCTTTCCCAGCTCTGAGCTTCAGGACTGATGTCTTCTACTGTAATGAACAGAACATTTTGATCGCCTTTAGTTATATGTGCCATTTCCAAGTATGATCCATCTGACCGTGAAACTAGAAAATCTAGCATGAATTATTTCATTCACTTGCAGACTCTCTTCCTTATTTCTTTTTCCATTTGCCTTCCTTTGACTTACTGTCTACACAGCGAAGAAACAATTTTTTTAATTAATTTTTCTTCTTTTTTTCCAGTTAAATATTAAAATACCTTTAAACATACATTGTGTAAGATTATAAGACTTGTTTATAGAGTTCAATTTTGTTTTTACCACAATAATATATAATGAATAAAAGGCCTACGTGGCTAAGTTAAATAAGCCTAATTCAAGAAATTCTCTGACAACCAGCCTTATTATACACATTATCGTGCTCCTGTTATATTACCATTTTGCTTCTAGATATCTTAGACTATATCTTGACTAGATTTCATTAGATTTATCTAAACTAGATTTCAGAGACTATATCTTGAATTTAGGCTTATTTAACTTTACTAAATAGATGTTTTCTTCTTGTAATAAAATAAACTTCATTCAAAATCATTCTATTCTAGTCTAGACATTTTTGTTTTAAGGATGTTTATTATTACTGAAAAAAGAAAAGCCCAGAATACTTAATAGATTTTGCAGTGCATCAGAAATGCTGACCAATAATAAATGGTTCTAGAGTTTGAAAAACTGCATCCGAAACAACGTATATACCACTGAACGACATCCTAACTCTTTTCTTTATTCTCTCTTTTGTTGTTTTAAACACATCCCCTTGTTTTTGCCCTCTCAGCTTTAGTGCTTTTCCTGCTTTAAACACCAACAGGCAGAGACTCACCCCTCATCTCTCTCTCTGCATGCAATGCTCTGAGGCTGTGTCCTCCCTGATGTATAGTTTGTCCCTGCCTAATTATCATCCAGGTTTGCTTTAACAAACCTCAGGAGTAGAGCCAACAAAAAGAGAGGGAGAGAGTGTGAGCCTGAGAAAGCCGATGATATGTTTGCGTACTGCCGACAGAAATAGAGAGAAAAGAGGTGTTGGAGTGTTAGGGAGTGAGGAGAAGAGGTGATGGGGTAAGGCAGTGAGAGAAAGATGAGTGCGGAGTAAAACAGAGAGAAAGAAAGGGACATGGAAGACACGCAGAGGCACGAATGGACGGGAAGGTTTAAATTGAGGGAGGTGAAGGTCAGGCCTAAATCAATCGCTTTTGCCATTTGTGTTTGAGTAACTACAGAAAAAAAAACAGGTCAATATACAGCACTGCGCACTTCTGAATTTGTGTTTGTGTGTGTGAGACGTGGTTCTGATGAGTAGGATTCTCAAGTGCAGATTTATCACTAGTATTGATTAGCTAACGGGCAGGCACTTAACACGGGCAGAGAGCAAGAAAAGCGCACGCTTACAATCGACACATGCATATGCGTAAATACTGAGTCAACAGTTGGACATTTCGGTTCATTTGCATAGCACTCTACTATCGTAAATTATATACCTAAGATCTTGCATTGCACTTTCAAAATGCACACGCACCTCTTACAAAGACCGATTTGTAAACCATTTTTTGGTAACACTTTTGGATTTTCTGGTAACACTTTACAATAAGGTCTCATTTGATAACGTTAATTAGTGCATTAACTTACATAATCCACTGTAAAAAATAATCTAAAAACAACGGTAAACTACTGGCAGCTGTGGTTGCCAGCGTCATACCGTAACTAAACGGTGTGTTACTGTTTTTGTGTTAGAGCATATAAAGTTTTGTTGGCTACTGTAGCTGACAATATGGTGTTTAGCTGTTAATTTCAAAAACAGCAACACACCGTATTTAACAACCAGCTGCCAGTAGTTTACCGTTTTTTTACCAGATTATTTTTTACAGTGTGAGCAATATATTTTTACAGCATTTACCATTCTTTGATAAATATAATGTTCAGAATTTATTTGAAGTCAAAATCTTTTAACATTATAAATGTCACTTTTCTTACTTCTTTACAAAAATGAAAAAATAAATCTTACTGACCCCAAACCCCAAACCATTTCAATTCCAATTGCATTTCCAAAACAATTCTCATTAATAGAGTTGCACATGGCAATAGTTTGATTGTTGTGTGAAATATTTAAGGCCCCAGCACCGATGGTGAGAGGACCTATTGTTTTTTCTTTAAATGGTTCATAATTTAGTAATTTTAAAGAAAGTGCACTGTAAAAAAAGTTTGAGAAAACTTAAAAGTTTAAGGCAACCAGCTGCAGGACATTTCAGGAGTTTTCTCAACTTAGCGTTAGTTGTCCAAACCTTTTCATGTCAAATAGTTGATTAAACTTTAAAAACAGAATTTTTTCAAACAAAATGGAAGTTGGATTTTTTTACAGTGTGGTTTCCTTTGTGATAATGGGTGCATTATCTGGCAAGAAAATAAATTAATAAATAAATACAAAAATGTACATCTTATGTTCATTTATTTACGACATAATAGCCTATTTTATTTATGTAAGAAGAAAAAGCAACGCACTGTAAAAAAATATGATTGAAAAAAAAATGAAAATATGACAACATATTTTTACATAGCTTTAACTCATCAAAATACGTTTTTTTTAGGCAAGGCCTTCTAATGTAATTTAAGTTGAATGGACTTAAACATCCAAGTTGATTGTACTTAGCATCATTTTTTTTCCTTTTTTCAGTGTAGGAAACTGGTTACCAAAACCTACTGTCAATTACACTATATAAAATTACTTAACCAAAGAATGACATGATTTACCAATATTCTAGAGAAGTGAGTCTTTTACTTTGAAATATAGTTCTGAGATTGTTCACCCAAAGATGACCATCATTCACTCTCATGTATTTCCGAACCTTACTTTCTTCTGAGAAGCACAAAATACGATATTCTAAAGAGCGCTGGGGTCTGAACAGCACTGGGTCCCATTGATTTTTATTGTACTGAAGAAAATATTTTCTTTTGTGTTTCACTGAAGAAATACGTGAATAAATACAGGTTTGGAACAACATGAGGATAAGTAAATGATGAGAGAATTGCAATTTGGATGAACTCTCTCTTTAATTCTGTGAAGATGGTTTAGCAGCAAGTCTGGTGGGAACGAGTGTGCTGATACAGTATGTAGCTTCTGTTGCTATTTCAGGTCTAGAGGTGATTTAACACAGTGCACAGTCTATTGGAAAAAAAAGTTGTTACATGTTACACACTCGTTATTTAGAGAACCTCCCGGGAGCAGGAACATAACAGGCCCGTAACTAATGACTAAAAGTGCAACTCTGAGATAATTGCAGATGTAGTTACTGATCCTCAGGAGAAACCTACTTATGTGATGGGCTGTAGTTTATATGTTGGATGTTAAACAATGTCAATATTGCAACATGGAGCATGTTCAAAAAACACAAAGAATTGCCATGGGACCATATCCAGATACCTTTGCAGCTTGGTACTTTTTGTTATATTCCCCTTTAATTTGAGTTAAGACTTAACTGTTTGTGCAGCTGCAATGCCAAAGAGCTCATTGTTTGATGGATATTTGAACGTACAGATAGAAGGCAGGAATCTGAAGGCTTTACTGTATTTCTGAGAAAAGCTACCGTCTTGTCAGATCCAAGTACTTTTTAATACATCACAGCGAGCAAACAGTTTTGAAAAAACACAGTCTCTCTTTAATTTCACCATTATTTTCAGAATCTACAGATGAATTGTTTTTCTTTTGTCGATGTTTGTGGGTAAGTGTGTGTGTGTGTGTGTGTTCTATCAGGGCAGCTCTATCAGAGATGGTTTAAGAGTTTAGCGCTCATTTCTTCTCACTGGGTCTCTAATAGCTCTTTTGCTCCTCAAATAGCGTCTCTGTTCTCACTCACAGAGCTTTCAGTGATTGTCTGCTCAAATTCAGAAAAGTGCAAAGCCTCAGGCTGACAACAGTTCCCATCACACACACGTTCTCACTCTTTCACCTTTATTTCCACCTGCTGATTCTCACTTGCTCTCTTTCACCTTCTAATTCCTCTCACCTCGCCGATGCTTCTCTCCTTTAATGTCTTTTCCCTCTTGAGCTGTCTCTACATTTGTCTCATTCAGCCTCTGAAAAAGAGAGAGGGGTTTGGGGGAGAATTGACTCACCTCCTCCTCCACCCAGAAGTGTCTTGTTAGCTGAAACGACAAAAAGAAAACAGGACTCTTCAGGGAAGATGTCAAGAGACATTACACAAACAGTGACTTAAAAGGAAGTAATACCTTACTGATGACTGACAATACAAATTTAATCAGAGGGGAAAAGGACAAGAATTAAAGAACCTCAACTCAGTTTAAAAACTTCATAATAACTACCGTTCAAAGGTTTGGGGCTGGTTTTTATTGTTTTTGAATAGACTTTTATTATCATAATCTTTATTTCATTACAAATACAGTAAGATAAGAACTAATATGACATATTTTATATATATTTAGAAAAGTAATTTATTCCTGTGATGCAAAGCTGAATTTTCAGCGTCATTACTCCAGTCTTCAGTGGCACGTGATCCCTCAGAAATCGTTATAATATAAATCTTTGTTATTATTATCGATGTAAAAAACAGTTTTGCTGCTGATTTTTTTAAGCATTATACTTTTTTTCCAGGATTCTTTAATCAATAGAAAAAAAAGCATTTATTTAATATCGAAATATCTGCAATCTTGCTGAATAAAACAATTTCTTTACAAATATAATATATCTACTGTATCCAGTATGACAAAAGAGATTGTCCATTATCGGAAGAAGCCTGTTTAAAAGGGTACATATTTCTTCACTTTTTTTTAGAGCTCAGCAGACTATGAAATCATACTGTACCTTTAAGAACTAAAAGCATTAAAATAAAATTAAACATAAAAATATAAAAATTATATAAATAAATACATTTTCTTTTGTCAGATTGTACAGATTTGCCTTATGACACTTTCATATTTCATTGTGAGCCTGGTCGACCAATGTGCTAATTGACATGTGCATCAATACAGTAAAAAGCAGGGTCCTGACCCTTGTGCCATAGGTGAAACGAAAGCCAATTTTGCAAATTGAACTTGTAGAAAAAGATCTGCTTTTTCCATTGAGACATTACTGAGAAAATATTCGGCAAAATATCCACAAAAAGGAAAAGTTGCCTCTGCTCACGTAAAACCATGTAGCACAGATTTGAGTTCAAGTACGAGGCTGTCGCACAACAAAGCAGAAGTGAAACAACATTGTTTCATGGTCAGAAAGTGAAGCTAAAACAAATGAGCAATAAGATTGCTGATCATTTTTTCAGCACCTCTGCACATGGACATTAAATTGCATGATAAGCGACGAGCTCATGAGCCAACAAATAATTTACCAGATGGAGTTAAATGTAAGCCCAGACAAACACTTTTTTTCAAATGAATAGACACCCACAGAAAAAAAGCACAAAACACACACGCACAATTTAGATAGACTGACAAACAGAAAACAGTATGGAGAGAGAGGTAACCATAGCAACTCCAAAGCCCAAAGGTTTGTTACTGAAACCTAGTTAATTACACAGGGAGGGCAAAGGAGGAGAGATGGAGACAGACGAGATGAGAGAGACAGGAGAGACGGAGCAGGAAAGATGTAATTTGCAAGTGGAGGCCGCTTTCTTTCCTGTCTGTCAGAGGGGGAAAAAAAACTACAATTGAAAAGGAAAAAGGGATCAGATATGCACGAGGAAGGACCGAGAGCAAAACAGTGGGAGAGAGAATGAGCGAAGGCTGTAAGTTGATGATACCCCAGGGAGAGAGTTTTACCATCTGCTTAAACCCTGTGTGCGGTGTCTTACCCAGGGGAAGGGTGACAGTAGTACTGTAGAGATGATGATGTTCACACACACCACACACACTCTCACAGCTCTGTGAGGCATATTGACATGATGAGATTCTATGCGGGAATGTGTTCACAAAATGCAATCTTCTTATTCAGAACTGTAACAATTCCTTTCAGGCAGGATGAAATGGATCTGCGATGAAAACAATGTGCATGAACATCAATACAGAGGTTGGGATTGTAAACAAAAATACTGCGCTGATTCTTAGTGTCAATTCAACTCAGCACAGCAAAGCAAACAGCAAGAGGCAATATACACCAAATGACGAAAGTTTACGGGCGGATTAGGATCACAGAGAGGGATTAGAAAAAAACAAAACAAAAGGATGAATAGTTGAGAATAAAAAATAAGTTCAACCAAAGGTTGGGGATGAGAGGAGGGATGAAGGTGGATGAGAGGTAGAGAGAGATGAAGATAAAAGCTGGGCAGTGAATGTGCAACAACAAAAACTCCATAAATGAAAAGATGAAAAGAACAAAAGAGAAAAGGTATTTTTTTCCTTCAAAAACAAATTTCTTTATTTGTTGTTGTATTTTCTAATAAATGCATTGATAAGAAGAGCTGACAGAAAAGTTCCAGCTCATATTTTCTGAAATGAGGCCTCACAAAAAAAATAAAAAAATAAATAAATAAAAAATGTTGTTTGTGTGTTTTCGATTTTATGTTATAAATCAAATGGAAAGGTTATTAATGTTGTCACATTTTCCTGGTTAAATAAACATTATATTATATTACATTCAAAAATAGAAAAAAGGAAACCAAATATAATTATATTATTTATTTTTTACATTAACAATGTAATTCATGTTCTAATTATTCAAACCAAGTATAAATCTCAAGTTAGAATTGAGCCTTTTTGCATTTATTACAAAATAATAACTAAAGGTAGTAACAATTTAGTAAAAACTGTTCAGCTGTTCTTTTTAGGTCCACTAATTTTTGGAGCATTAGTCATCAAGCTCAATAAAAACTGATCACAGACATGAAGATGTACAGTAGGGTACAAGCTATGTGTGTAATGTGTAATGGTCACCAGCTGGAGTGCCCTTGAGTGCACTTCAACCTGGACTATTGTCTCGCTCATAAACATTTCCCAGAACTCATCACTGATTGAATTCACCTGTATCTCATTACCTTGTAAGTATCAGCCTATTTATACCATGTTCACTCAATCACTCACTGCGAAGTTATGTTGTTGCACTGCATTTCCGAGCATTTTTCCTGGTTTCATGTCTCTTGGTTTTTTGGATTTCTTGCCTGTTCCGTGGATTACTCTATTGCCTCTGACTCCTGTTTTGTTTTGTTTGTTTGGTTGTTGTTTTTTTTTTTGGCTGTTTTTTAACCCATTGCCTGTAATTTGGATTATGTGTCTGGATTGCCCCTTCATTAAAACTGCGTTTGGATCTCAACCTTCATGTCTCGGAGCAGTTTGTGGAAAAATATAGCAGGAAAAATATATATGTTTGTATGGAACATTGAGGGAGCAACAGCTTTTGTGTGAAAATAAATCTTAAAAGGTTTATTTTGTTTAAAAATCTTAAATGTATGCGGTGGCATGGTAGGGAAGGCACACAGATTAATCAAACTTAAATTAATCTTTAAGGAAAAAGTTTTTTTAGTCACTTTAGGGCTTTTAGGGAAGGCTTTTTATTTTAACCACACAGTGTTAAAAGGCAAAAGGCACAACATATTAATACAATTACTTAAAAAAGGTAAAGTATGTTTTTAATAATGTTTTAGTTAGTACTTCAAAACAATCATTTCAGCAAAGTTTGTAGGCTACTGTTTTCTGTTTAAAAAGAATTCATTTTTATTCAATATACTATCATTCAATTATAAATACAAATATATAAAAAATATAAAAACTAAATTATCTGAAAAAGTGATAGTAGTAACATTAAATTATATTATATGATTATTATATTATTTTAAATATGATGGTTTTATAATAAATATGGGGATTGCTAGACGCATCTTAATATGTGACATTTACCATCTGAATCGTCATGTCAACAAATGGAAAAGTCAGCCAGATTTGCTTTAATTATCTTGAACAAAACAAGACCTTTGTCTCAAAATACATTAATTTTAGCGATTCTAGCATTTTCTACTTAAAGCTACAACATAAAAAACCCACATCAAAGATCAAATTAGCACAGAATTGCTGCCCGAGAACACGTCAAGGATCAGCCTAAGTTTCCCATGCATCGTGAAAAGCTGATGTTTTGTAAGGTGCTGTTGCAAGTTGTGCAAATCTAGTTCAGAGAAAAATCAAATCAAATGCACCTTTTATCACAGTGCATCTTTAGCCCCGTTGTATATACTTTAATTTCCCCAAACTGATTGCTCACTAAAAAAACCCACAGTCATCATATTTTTAGGCCAATTCAAGTTTGATTTTGACTTGGCAAAGTGATGATAGTCTTCCCATTGACCCAATCATTTTATTAATTTAGACTGATTTATCACGTGAGCCATTCATAGCCGATCATAACAAATCACATCCAAGCATGATGCAGGCATTGCGTCCTCTCACGTGACTTTCCCCCATTTATTCTCAATTAACCCTCACCAATCCACCGCATTCTTTAGGGGGTCAGTTAAAACTCAATGGGCTCAGGGGAGGCAAGAGAGATGCTGCGTCCCACTGTAACTTTATTTTACCTGCTGGTGTCGTTTGTGGACAGTGTTACTTTAGAAAAACTAGTGATTTATACACTTTAGGTTTTAATGACATATTTTGCAATATTTGCATAGTTTAATTTTTGTAATATGGATAATTTTCTCATCCTATTTTTTGAAGAGGCACTGCCTCCCTTGCCTCCTCCTTGGAGAAAACGCCCCTGAAATATACTCATAGCCTATGGTATAGGAGTCATACACAACACAATCAAGTGTGGTGGTACAAAAAAAAGTAATGGTCAAGTGTTTGGAACGGAAGTTTGTGTTTCTGAAATAGCCTGCCACCAGGGAGAGAGGGAGAAACCATGCAGTGAGAGAGAGAGACGTTGTGTGTATGTCTGAACAGATGTCCTTAATGTCTGACACTCCAGAACCCTGCAGACACCTTGGCTTGTGTCCTCAAACACATTCATAAACATGCACTGTATATTACACACATCCTCTCAAGATAGCTTCATAAACATTTACTTCATTTAATGTGCAGGCCAGGGCTACAATAAAATGCAAGTCAAAGTCAACTCACAGTTCAGTGCGCTGATAGCTCAGGACATGCACACTGCCTCACAGTCACATGCAGTCCGAGAGGGAGGCCCTAACAGCAAACTGCATGCCATGCATTAACATTTAATATGACATAACCACAAAAAACAACACTGATAATGCAGTACACTACAATCATATTATGGTGAATCAATTCGCAATGAAAAGGTAAACATTTTCATTGAGTAATAACATCCTTTATATATAGTCCACTACAAAGATAGGTGTTTTGTTCGTAAAGTGTTTATGTCCATGTTAAAATCGGTTGAAATCCGTTACTCCGCTAGGAGATAAACGGGGTGGAGTGGCGCGAAAGAGAGAAGCGAGAGGCGCATCGCTCTGAGTGACAGGAGAGAGAGAGAGAGAGAGAGAGAGAGAGAGAGAGAGAGAGAGAGAGAGAGAGAGAGAGAGAGAGAGAGAGATTCTGAGCGCGCGCGACGGTCACAGTCTCACTGACTTAAGATTGAGACGGCTAAAACATAGGAACGGGGAAATCCAAACCCATTTAAAAAACACACGATATAGAAAAGAAGAAAATAAACATTTCAGAATTAAATCGTGGGAAAGATGCCGTTTACCCAGACTGAGGTATGTTGCTCTAAACACTTCTTCATATTAGCTACTTGTTACCAACGGTCAGTCTGAGTGAGGCGCCTGAGGTGTTTATTCTCTGCCTGGTCTGCTAAACTCTCTATTCGACTGAAAGGAGGAATAAATAAATATGTTTAAGCGCTGCTTTGAGAAAACTGATATATTCTGGCTGAATGCGTAGCTCTTTCGTTTGTCTTTCATTTGTTGAAAGCGCCTGTTTAATCAGTCTGAGGTGGCAGTCACATAGGATTTAAATGCAGGCGCTTAGAATTAAGATCTAGGATTGCGACTCTAACTCGTTCATTTTAATGACCTGTTATTAAAGGCGTGTGTATAGTCCCTAAATGCGATTGTTTGCTCATGATGCCTATTTAAATACTGGTAGCTCAACAATTTGGTGAAAATTTGCATTTGTTTTTATACTTTCAAACCTGGTGCAGACAGGAGTGCATGCGTTTTTGCAATGTAGCCTAACGTTATTCCGTCTCATAATCTAGCGATTATGAAAGAGTGTACAATGCGAACGGACGATATAGCAACCGTCTAATAGCCTTTAATTTGATATTAAATTACACTTATGACACAGGTTACAGACATGTGCATGTAATGTGATTTAAACTGAAGCACACAATTCGTATTTTTATAGTGGTTGTAAACTTGATGCTTGAGTTATGACTTTAAATGAATGTTCACAGTACAGTTCTCCTTTTCACCTCTATTTAGTCTTTCAATAAGGTACATCTTTGTAAGGAAAGAAAGAAAGAAAGAAAGAAAGAAAGAAAGAAAGAAAGAAAGAAAGAAAGAAAGAAAGAAAGAATTGCAGTTTTTGGTTGCATATTATTTATCAAAGCCAAAGGCACTCCTCTATAAATCTTCAGGGAAATCAATCAGTGAAGAGTGAGAGCGTGTGTGTGTGTGTTAACATGGTGGCGACCCTTCTATATTTTATCATATTTCCTTATTTCTCATCTTTTTTTCTTGCACTGTTGGTAACAGCCAGGAAAGAGTGGGGGTTTTATAGAGACACCAGCCTGTGTTCATATCCATGCCAAAACAGTGGGGCCAGTATGTAGCAAACACACTTTACACTGCATGAAAGAAGTACAGCAAGGCCTGCATCATGCACACACACACATACGATACCCTTCAAACACAAGCCCAGCTATACCCCAAACTCATTTTAACCATGATTACCACCAACTACTCTTACATGTTTTATTTCACACAAGCAGCTTTGAGCTATATGCATTATTTTATTGCTTAAAATATTCTATACAAAAAAAGAAAGATTTGTGCCCATCTTGTGGTCACAAAAACTCTACATGAACAACATCAATAGTGAGACATTTGGGATTAGCACAGTACTTCAGACACAACTCAACTCACACAGCAGATTACACAGATTTAGAGAACATCAACTCTAACACAGATTAAGATGGTGGTCAAATGCAGATGCAGAGCTTTGAGAAAAGAGAGCAAAGGGCTGAGAGCAACACAGCTCAGAAAGAGAAATTTAATCTTAAAACAAAATAAACAAAACAAACAAAAATGTGATAATCGTTAATCATTACATTTAAAGACAAACCCGCAAGACATCTTCAGAATGAAGATCTTTCTAATGAAATCTGAGAGCGTTCTGTCCCTCCATTGACAGCCTACGCAACTACCACTTTCAAGCCCCAGGAATGTACTAAAAAAATTATTACATTATGAAAACATTGTAGCAACTTATAAATGTAATCGATTCATTTCCATCCTTTTTTTAATCAGCAGTATTTAAGTGACTTGAAGTGACTTGTGAAGGCCAAATATAATCCATACTCGGGATATGTTCTCTGTATTTAACCCATTCAAGTTAGTGCACACATTAGGAGTAGGGAGTAGTGAACACACACACACACTGCAAATAGTGGGTACACCCCCGGAGCAGTGGGCTGCCATTTTTGCTGTGGCGCCTGCCGCCCAGGGAGCAATTGGGGGTTAGGTGCCTTGCTCAAGGGCACCAGTCATTCCCTGCCAGTCATTTTGAGAATCTTGTAAACTGAATCTGAACGTAATAAAAATATTATAATAATTATAATTGCATGAATATTTAAATCTTAGATTTAGATTTGGATTTAGATAAATACCTTATACTAATACTATTTTTTATGTTTTAAAAGCTATTACAATTATATGACAATGCAATACATTTTTTCATACTTCTCATAATGTAAAAAATATTACATTATGAGCTCAAGATTTTAAGTTTTGAGAAATTATTACATTAAATAATAATGTCACATTACATTATGTGCATTTTTTACATTATGAGTTGCTACAACATCATTAAAATAATCCATGTGACACGAAGAAGTGATAATGAGTCCTTTGTTTGCAAAAAAAGAAAAATGTGTGTGACATTGTCACAAAGACTGTGTTGTAAGAGCATACATGAACACGACGATGAAGAAAAAAGTAATCTTTAATAAATCCACAAGGCAGGTAAATCCAAACAGAGAGAACGGCTTTCAACACAGGCGCACATAAACGAGACTCGACAACAATGAACAGGAACTTAAGTATGCATGCAAACTGAAAAACAAAGTCCAAATGGTTTTTGACTGTGACAGACATGACCAAGTATGGAAACTAGTGCTGTCAAACGATTCAAATATTTAATCGCGATTAATCGCATTAATGTCATAGTAAACTCGCAATAATCACACATTTTTATTTATTCTAAATGTCTCTTGATTTCTTTTTGTCCCATTATTTTTTTTCTCATTTTAATGCTCTTATTAACATGGGAAATTGGCTTTGTGCAAATGTTTCTTTTTTTTTTATTGAAAACAACATTGGCATATACTGTGTTCAATTTCACACTAACATTCTCACTTGGAGCAAATAATCTCTCACATTGTAACACTGGCCATCAATAAAAGGGTAAAAGAAATACTGACGAGGTCCTGATATTGATGAGGGGGCGGAGAATTCGCATCAGCTGTGAGTGTGCTAGGCTATCAAGTGGCATTTCAGACTGGACGTGCTACGATGATGATAGCTCAGTTCACAGTGACAAAACACACGGATCACTTTGGTCTTGTGAATGGAACCATTTGGCAACTTTTTAGAAGTAAACTTTCCCTTCAGAATCTTATTGGCATCCAACTCAAAACGTGACATTAAAGTTCTATTTGGCCAGCTCGCAAGCTCAAACAAGTGTGTGTAGCGTGCCTGTTGTTTTGTCGCTTTGGTCGACGAAGCAACAAAATGTCCTCACAAGCCATTAAAATGAATGGGTTTCATAGCGCCGCGGTGGTATTAAGAATTTAAAAAATGGTAGCTGTGTAGTGTCAACAATCCATCAGCCGGAAGTTGAAGCCTCGCGGGAGCCGCCATTGTAGCAGAACTTCACCTGCTGTTAGCATTCCATTGACTTTGACAGCGAATAACTTTACATCTGAGGCGTCCAAAGAATTGATTTGTCCACTATTTTTTTCTAAAAAAGACAACAATGTATAAAAGGCTCCATTACTTTGTATCTTACGTTACGGCCCTGTGGAAGCCGTTTTTTTGTTTGTTGTAAAAATAGGCTAATGATTGCATCATAACCATGCAACTTTCTATCGCACAATAGAGACATCACCGTATAGACGGGAGGAGAAGCTCGCAGGCAATCTTTTAATGTCTATGAGGCAATCAGGGAGACATGGAGGCATAAAGTCAAGGGAGAAGCCCATAGATAGAGAGTCCATAAAAGCAACGGGACAAAATATTTCAACAACGTTTTTGGGGAATTAGGTGATTCAGATTTGTCTTGGCACAGCTAATAGAAGATTTACAACTGTCAATCCAACACTATCTCACGACCAATTCGTACGAATTCGACGCATGATTAAAAAGTGGCTAATTCGTACTAATTCGTACGACCTCACTCGTACTAATTCGTACGATTTGTCTTAACCCACGTGATGGTTAAGTTTAGGGGCGGGGTAAGGGGTAGGTCATTCGTACGAATTCACACGAATTGGCCAATTCGTAAAATATGTACGATTTAGCAAAATCGTATTAATTCGTACGAGTGAGGTCGTATGAATTGTTACGAATTAGCCACTTTTTAATCATTCGTCGAATTCGTACGACTTGGTCGTGAGATCGGGTTGGTCAATCTGTCGTCAAGCTCAGTTTGAGCGTGTGTAGTCGCTCAGACAACAGGCAGGAAGTGCAATAATCAGGCTTCAGTCTTCTCCGATGAAATCAATGGGGTCGCTGTGTCCATTTCTTTTATGGGTGTCAATAGAAAGCTCTCAGATTTCATTAAAAAGATCTTTATTTGTGTTCCAAAGATGAACGAAATAAATAATATTTTAGGCTGAACTAACTCTTTAAGAATAAAGAAATTCTATATATTTGAAGGTGTAGTGATTTTTGTTTTTGTTTTCACTGATTTTATTTGCATTGGCAGATCTCTAGAGAGCAGCTTTATTTCATAATTCACAGTTGGGCCTGTGAGATTGGCGTGTGTGTCAGTGGGGTCATTGCAGTGGGTGCATTATAAAAACACCGCTCTACAGATTACAATAGAGAATAAAGCTGCTTCACACATGACTGCTTTTCTACACATCTTTAAATATGTCAGAGAAAAAATGCTAACAGATGGCTATATATTGAAGTCATCACTGTCAGCACCTACAGTCAAAAGACTGTTAGAAGTAGCAGAAAACGTAGTGCACAAACAGATTAATAAATATACACACAATGAGCCTTCTATACACTCCGGATTATTACAGCTAGTTCACTATAAATTATTGACTATAACCTTTGTTTCTAATTAATTGTTTTGTCATAGCATCTAATGTATTCTGCACACACAATAGAATAAAGGAAGTAGAGGAAGTGGGATAGTTGAGTGGTTTGAGGCTGGCAGACAGACTGAGCATTTCATGATCTAACTATCCCCACTGTTGCTAGAGCAACTCGATATTGGGGAACAGAAAGGTTTTTTTTTGTTATTGTTTGTAGTACAAAATGGCAAACAAATAACACCTTGCCACATTCTTCTTGTTCCATGAATGGAACATTCATTCACTCAGCTTTTTGGTATACGGTGTTCTAGTGTTCAATCAATATTAAAGTACTTCTAAAACTACAATAATAGTGTGAGCTCATGTTTTTCTGGCAGCTGTAATAATCTCACACTTGATTTCCCAGACACCATAGCATTATCAAACACAGTAAGCTGGAGCTTTTACCTTGTCAACAACGCAGTTACAAAATGTACATAGATGTTTTTGAAAATTATCAGACTCAGTTGAACAGGATCTCTCTACATTTTCTGGTAAGAATGGTTCTGTTCAATAACCCTGTAACTTAATCTTACTTGCATTTAGCTGTGGGTAAAAGGACCATCATTGTGACAAATTAATGATGAGTTATTTTATTTCATGTTTATATATATATATATATATATATATGATTATTAGAAACACCTGTTAAATTTCTCAATGCAATTATCTAATCAACCAATCACATGGCATTTGCTTCATTTGCTACAGTATTACCCATCCTCTGATGGCTACTTCCAGCAGGATAATGCACCATGTCACAAAGCTTGAATAATTTCAAATTGGTTTCTTGAACACGACAATTCACTGTATAAAGATGGCCCCCACAGCCACCAGATCCCAACCCAATAGCACATCTTTGTGGAACGGGAGCTTCGTGCCCTGGATGTGCATCCCACAAATCTCCTGTGGGATCAACTGCAAGATGCTATCCTATCAATATGGGCCAACATTTTTTTAAAGAACATGCATATGCATATATTTTTTTGCTGGAAATAAAATTTACCAAAATTGTACATACCAATGAAATGCCACAATTCTTTAAATTTCCACAATTCCTCTCTTTTCACCAATTTAGATACAAACAACTCTTCTACCTCAATACCTTTAATTATGGGCAACGATGAACAAAACATGACAAACACATCACTACAACAATTCTCTTTCCTTTTTTTCATTCATTGAGCACTTCTATTTCCTACTCCATGAAAGTGAGTGTTTGCACAACATCAATGAAAATCAAACCACTTCTGGAAAATCTGAGAAAGCTGAACAAGGTTATGACACCAATACTCTTCTTTTAAACCACTTACTCTAATCTTATAAAATACTCCAGCTGAATCATAATTTGTAAGTTATTGATTCATTGTATATTACAGTAAGAAGATTGATGCACAGCTTCAGATAGCTCTCTTAGTAATGTCCTTTTTAAGGGCGGAAATGCAGACAGACTTGTCTTGCTCTCTTGGAGGGGGAACAGCACCCACACAACAATGAGTGTTTTGTCTTATCCTCTGCCAGGCCAGGGTTGTCATAGACACAGGACCTACGTCAGAGTCATTTATTAATCAATGTGGCCGTTTTGGTCGTTGACACAAAGTAATTTTTTATTTCGTCTGAATCAAACGCTCTTCTGTTAGACATAGAACTCTAGATGTGCCTCGCCTGCCATGAACCAGTCAAGAAAAGATAGCGTTGTCTGAAAGAAAGTATGATAGAGGAGATTGTGTCTGGGGCAGGCAGAGTTTATAGGTAAAATGGGTCTCGAAGAGTTGCCTGTATAGCTCTAGAATCGATGAAATGGAGGCGATATGAATAAAGTGAATGTGAACTAGATCTGAAAGAGGCCCGGAACAGATGGATTTTATTATTTCATACAAAAAAACAGCTGCAAGCTCTGAACTAGGCTTTGATAATGCAACTAGATTTGTGCTGCTATTTTTTTTTTTAATTAATAAAAAAGTGTGAGTACGAACATACAAAAGAACTTGCATTATGTCAAAACTGACAAAGCATGCATATAGGCTGAAAGTCTAAACCCTGCAGCCTTCATTGACATAGCTTATCAAACACATGCTTGTTAAATCATTACAGCTCATTTATAATGTACATGCAGAGAGACCCATTCAAGCAGAGCTACAACTTTTTATATTTGTGCTCCGTTATTTAAAGTGATGTGTAGTGTGGGAAGAACGCAAAATACATTCACGTGTTCGTGCACAGCATGGTGCCTTGCAGTTTGGCTCTAAATGAGCTATAAAAAAACAAACAAATGCACAGGCCTCCCATAGGAAGCCAAACAGCGCTCAGCTTAGTAGAGATTGCTTCTGAACATGGTTCGTTTCACTCTCCGTTCTGTGTGTGGGGTTTGTCGAACATGTGGGCAACTTTGTTCACTGACCTAAATTCATAAAAAAAAGTGCCACTTTTTATTCAGCCCACAGTGAGGGCTGTTTATTATGAAATGTAGCTCTTTCCTGTTATGCGAAATGCTGATAATAGAAATTTACCCATATTAAGTCAAGCCTAGACAAACCTAATTATTTTTATTCCTGTGTGCACGCTCTGATTTTGAGTGTTTGATGTTCATAAGCACTGGCTGAGGGACAGCAAGAGGTATGTTTGGTTGTTTATATGTAATTTTGTGTGTGTGTGTGCGCTTGAAAACAGAGAGAAAGTGAGCACTGAAGTCTTCAGCACTTAAATTGTCTGCTTATTTCCAGGGACTGCATCATTTACAAAGTAACTGGGAGCATTAGAAAGAGAAGAAAAGGGCAAAAGAGAAATATGTCTGAAATAGTAATCCAAGGGAGGAATATAATTTGAGAGAGACAAAGAGCTAGTTGAAATGCATCACCAGAAAGTGATTTACGTATATGTCAGTGTTCATGTACAATTCTAATAAAAGCCCATCTTATCCAGCTGGAAGGGTAGGGTAATATTGGCTCAAAAATATTGGGATCACAAATGGAAAGGGAAATGGGAAAACAAAATAAATGTAAACAAATTAGAAGACAAGTGAAGAAAGGAAAATGACTGGAAGTGGTGACAGTGATATATGGCTGTCATATATTTACAACATTGATGAGATACACACCTCAAGAAAAGTAAACATAATATAAGACAATATTAGAAATGTGACAGCAATAACAACATTGTGCCTTCAAAGAATAATAGGAGGATGAATTTGAAAGAGGAAAAATAAACGAAAAGATTGGTGGAATAATTACCTGTTCATAAGGGACGTGAGAAAGAGAGGAAACATGAGATGTGGAATTTAGAGAGAGGATGAAGTAGCAGAAATGATTTCAGTAGTAAAATACTGCATAAAATGTAATGGTCTGTATTTATAATAGTCAGATATTTCTAAAATAAAAGAGAGAGAATTTGAACCACAGTCACAGACAGTGATGTTATCCCTGGAAATGTCTAAATGTATTTAATCAACGAGGTGACATACCATTTAATTTTCTTTATTCAGACAACAATGAAAAGCACACAAAATACAAGAGTATATTTCACAACAAACCAAACACCAACGCTCTTTTAAACCTCAGGGTCAAGAACATTAATTCTAGTCCATTAAAATGATTTTATAGGAGATGGCTTCTTAGTACACAATTTTATAGACAGAAGAGATGTGCAGCTAGCACTGTCGGAGTTATGAGGGGTAGGGTTTCATTCGCATGTTGCAGGTGCAGATGCACAACTCCAAATGCATTTGACTCCGTCTTTCATGATCAACAGAAAGTAAATAAAGCTAATTCATTCTCCACTTTCTGTAGGCTTTCAAATCAATTCATCTATCTTCTTTGTAACTTATGAATTACAGTACCGCCATTCATGACATCAAACACAAAGAAAGGTAAAGAATATTGAATATTGCGGCATGTCACTCAAAATACATCAAATTAAGATGATCAGAGAATTTTTATGTCACATAGAAAACCCCATAACATAATTATAAGGATAAATGCCTTGTCAAACGTACACTCTTTGTCCTTGTATCCCAGTCATACTTTGCCTATAATGCAATCAGCCTTAAGACTAAATTATGCTTGTATGCATTTATAAATACCAGTAAGCTTTGATGTGTTTTTGTTACGCATACATTCAAGAGTTCTGTGTTACTTCAATGCATTAGACCTCACTCTCTCTCTCTCTCTCTCTCTCTCTCACCCTGTGCCACTTTAGTGCATCTTTATCACATTCACAAGCCACTGGCTCTGTTCAGTGCACAAACACTGAATATAATAAGGACATAAATCAGTATAGGCATTTATGCATTAATGGTTCACAGATTACAGTAAATGCACTGGTGAACATCCAAGAGGATGGGAGCCAAAAGAGAGAAGAGAAGGGAAGCGCACAGGAATAATACAGGAAAATGGGGATATGGGAAAAACAAGGTGCATCCCCCTCTCTGCTCATCCACGCATCCGTCACACTTAGCCCTCATCTCTGCTTCTCCCTCTCATTGCTCCTGGTTGTTCATGCTAAAAGGCTGCAGTGTGTGGGTGTGTGTTGAGAGGCTGGTCACATCCCTGTGTCTCCTGCCACTTTCACTCCCGTTGCTGAATTACCCCTGATTACCTTTAGCTAATTATCATTAGATCTTAGAGAGTGAAATACACACGCACACACATATTACTACTCAGCTCTGCAGAGCCACTGGCAGTTAAAGATCTGAGATATCACTGGACTGCAGAAAAAAAAAATGAAACAGAGAGAGATAGAACGTTACCTAGGCACATCTCATCAAGGTGTTTGTACTCCACTGTCAAAACATTTCTGTGTAGCAATTATATATATTTTTTCTTTTCTTCACTGAATAGTACGTAATTACAAAGAGTAGACTGAGCAATAAATTAGTTCACTTTCTGAAAAGAAGTTTTAAGGGCGTCATTATCCGAAGATAGATCAGTCGTTTCATGAATGTGACAATTGTAGAATTTTCTAGAGAGCACTTACAATTCTACAACGCAGAGTTGCATTGACGAAACCTGCACTGTGGACTATCACTACAACAGTGTAGCCTGGAGGCCTACAGAACTAGTTTCAGAGGCATGTGCTGATATGGGAACTGAAAAATATCCTGACACACAAGTATGCCCTCCAGCCAATGCTCTGCTATTAGGGCGTCTATCTTCGTATCCCCAATGAAAACCACATACACACATACAGACACTGTTCAGTAAAATACCACAATTCCTGAGGGCCCTACTGTGCACCAATCATGTCATATTAACTGAGTTTACTGCTCTTATGTGCAAGGGACCAGACAGTAACACAAAGCTCTCCAGTTGTTTACACTGTTAGCCAGCCAATACAACAACAACATTGTTCATCAGTGCTTGTTGTGAATTAATAATGAACTGGATTTGCTGGGGAGTAATTATTTCATGATGTACTTGAGTAATATTTTATGACAAAGCTGTGTGAGGAACAAGATAGACCATTAAGATTTCATGCTCCTTCATGATCCTAAGACAAAGCCCAGTGAGTCTCAGTGTGTCAGTGCTCTGAATGTGTGTCGTGGATACTAGGCATGACAGTCATTTCTGCCACCAAATTTGAATCCAATAGGTTCATCAATCTTCCTTCTTTCCTTTACTCGTCCATCTGCCACTCTCTCCCTTTTCCATTCTTTCTCCCTCGCTCAGTAAATGCGAAATTGAAAGGCAGAGATGGGTACTGTAGGTTACATGCACAGGATGGCAAAAATGCTTAGCATGGACACAAACGCATATATATATGCAGCGACACACTCACCCACAAACGTGCATGGGCATACAAAGCGAAGCAAAGATGCATCACAATTCTAATAACTTTAAAAATGGAGGACATCTGTACCATTAGCAATATTAACAGGCCCGGAGCATTGGAACTGCACAACCCTACTCCAGGTGAACATTATTACTGTCCATTTTCAGCATTTACTCAAGTACGTCGGGGGATGGAGGTCAGTGCGAGCATGACAGCGGCACTGATATAACCTCTTATCATCTACCATCATAATCTCTTCCCTAATGTGACTGCCCCATTATACCGTACGAGAGACCGAGTGGCAGGGTGAGAAAGGTGACGAGAGAAGGGCAGCGGGCTGTGTATTTGTCTGGTTTTATTCCCGCTAGACATTTGAATAGCCCTTACGCTTTTTTCACCATCTACGAGCATTGATTGGCGGAAAATCCCCAATACGTTTATTGATTTTAATTAGCCATCTTTGTCCTTATTACTCCTCATTCTGCTCAATTCCCTTTACATTAGCTGTGTGCCTTGGAAATGCTCCCTGTCTCCTCTCACACGCGGTACTATGGGCCTCCACTGATCCATCTTCAGGCTGCTACGTCCACATGGTGCATTATATTTCTGCAATAATGTTTTTGATCACTCCCAATCTCTGACTGGACCATGAAAAAGCAATTAGACTGGGAGTCAGTGGGACCCAGAGGAGACTTTAAACACCACAAACACAAATCAACCACGTCAGGCCAAGGAATTTAAACCGATTCAGCACACCACGATACAAAGAGAGTCAGTTGCTGGTTCAGAGGCTTAGTCCCAAAGCAGCAGTTCTAGTAAACATAAACAACAAACACTCACAGTGGAAATCTAAACATGAAAATTATGCATAATTTAAAAAAACTGTCTCAGAAATCCCTTTACCTAATATAGATTATTAAGTTGAAAAAGACACCCATCATTTGTTGCCCTTCCTCAGTCTTGTCAACAGTGTGACCCAGTTTGCAACAATACGTGATTCGATTTTTCCGTTTTTGGTCCTGGCTATGGCTTAAAGCAGCCTGTAAAAGAGATTTTCCACTTAATTCTGCACACTGAACTTGACTTCACTATTTTCAGAGTAGATATTCTTTGAAATAGTTCTTTTTAGGTCAAGCCAAGTTTAAAGATAAAATGACCCACTGTGAATATTAAAGTCTTTCCTGTCCTGGTCCTCTAATTCACTGAAAATGTTTTCTTCACAGGTAGTACGGTGTCAAAGATGAGGGGTTGCAACATCCCAGACATCCATCTATTCTCATTCAAAAAAACAATATCAACATGATGTCAACTTTGATGGACACACTGCAACTTGAATACACATCATCGGCTCGGATATTCTCTTGGTGTACAGAAGTGATGAAAATTTTGGCTGTTTCTATTGATTGACACTGGAAACAATTCCCAGGGTTTTTCTGGTTGACGTTATGCTTATTTCAGTGCCTACAATTTATAGGAATCCAACAAATAAAGGGCTGCAATTTTCATTGATCAGTTCATTGAAGTTAAAGGACATAAAGGATCAAGAAGAAAGACCTTGAGCACTATCAGTTTCCTATCTTAAATCAAGAGGACGAGTCAACCACCGCTCAAACACTGATTGTTCAGATACCAACCAAAGGACAATGTGGGATACCCGCTAGATGGTAAGAAAAGTTATTTTTGTAAAAACTAGCCAACTTAAAAATGATTGGAATTCTTGAATGCCTACATACTGTGGGATGAATTTAGTGTCAAAATGAATGATTAACACATGCAAGCACAAATATCAATGAACTTGATTAATGTTGCAGAAATGTTTTTCCATCCACAACTAAATGTTTTTCCAGTGTGTGCAAAATTCAAAATTGAATGAATGTGTTGCAATTTGTACAAATAGAGACTTTTTCTTTTGTATTAGTGTATCATAATTTGAGCATGCAACAAAGAAGATGTGCATGTGTGGATCAGGTAACGCGTGCATTCATTGATGTCTTTTCTGAGTCAATCTCATTTGATTTATTTGGATTTTGAGACTTTCTTTTCACGGTTTTTAAGCATTTCACAACCCACACACAAACAACTACAAATGAATAAACCTGGTGCTAGTTATTAATGTGTGCACAACTACCCATCTATTTGACAAATTCGCAAATGTGCGTCACTACATTTAAACTAATACAGTACAACTTGTGTGTGCAAAATCCAGAATCACGTGAATGTGCAGCATTTTGTACAAATAGACACAGTTGTTAATTCAAAACCTCGATTTTGTATTAATGTAGCTCAGAATTTGCACATGCAACAAGTAAGATCTGCTATTGAGGAGATGGTAGAGTCAGAGTTTTGCACAAACAGAATGAGAATATGGATTCATCATGCCTTGTTACCACTGTGCAGGTTGGTGGTGGTGGTGTAATGGTGTGGGGGATGTTTTCTTGGCACGCTTTAGCCCCCTTAGTGCCAATTGGGCATCATTTAAATGCCACGGCCTACCTGAGCATCGTTTTTGACCATATCCATCCCTTTATGGCCACCGTGTACCCATCCTCTGATGGCTACTTCCAGCAGGATAATGCACCATGTCACAAAGCTCGAATCATTTCAAATTGGTTTCTTGAACATGAAAATGAGTTTACTGTACTAAAATGGCCCCCACAGTCACCAGATCTCAACCCAATAAAAAGCACCTTCAATTTTGCCCTATTTAAATAGTTACATGAGTAGTGTAACTCGACCAAGAATGGTCACACAAAATAAACTTTGCGCTTTTCTAAGCGTGTAAAGTGGATAACTATAATGTATGGCAGAATACCACAGCAAGTGCTTGGGAGCACTTCGACTCGGCGCATATATATCTATGGACTCGGCGCAGTAATATCATCACTTGTGAAAAATCCTCTCCCACTCCGGAGTGATGATATTGAGCCGAGTCCATAGATATATAGTCAAAGTGCTCCCAAGCACTTGCTGTGGTATTCCGCCATACATTATAGTTATCCAATTTACACGCTTAAGAAAAGCGCAACGTTTTATTTTGTGTCACCATTCTTGGTCGAGTTACACTATTCATGTAACTGTATTTAAATAGGGAAAATGTGGAGGTGCTTGGTCGCTTCTCTGCTTGTATCCTATTGAATGAACTGGGCTAGTTAAGTGCTATCAAAGTGTCTCGCGCACCAGAGCGAGTGCACGCACTGAGACGAGAGAGGTATGTATTAACTCGCCTTAGTTAAGGGAATAACAGTTTAATATGAAAAAACGGTGGAGTATCCCTTTAATGTGAGTGAATGCACAAATGAATGCACAAATTCTGAGCTACATTAATACAAAATCGAGGTGTCTATTTGTACAAAATGCTGCACATTCACGTGAGTCTGGATTTTGCACACACAAGTTGTACTGTATTAGTTTAAATGTAGTGATGCACAGTTGTGAATTTGTCAAATAGATGGGTAGTTGTGCACACATTAATAACTAGCACCAGGTTTATTCATTTGTAGTCTGAGTGTGGGTTGTGAAATGCTTAAAAACCATGAAAAGGAAGTCTCAAAATCCAAATGAATCAAATGAGATTGACTCAGAAAAGACATCAATGAATGCACACGTGTCAACTGATCCACACATGCACATCTTCTTTGTTGCATGCACAAATTATGATACACTAATACAAAAGAAAGCCTCTATTTGTACAAATTGCAACACATTCATTTAATTTTGAATTTTGCACACGGAAGTTGAAAGGCATTTGGTTGTGGATAGTAAAACATTTCTGCAACATTAATTGAAGTTTATTGACATTTGTGCTTGCACATGTAAACCATTTTGATACTATATTCAACACATAACATCCTGTCCTAATACAATATGAAATGTGTAATGAGCTGTGTGGCTGGATAAAAAAATAAAATTGTCCATCAGAAATATATCTTTCTATATTGTCAACAGAATTGAAGTAGAAACTAAAAAGGAAAGGAAATAAAGACTCAAGAGAAGGATCAGTTTTAGACAGAATGAAAATGCAGGATTGACACAGGAGGATCAGCAGGATATACAGAAAAGAAAAAAAAAACAGTACGATTAAAGAAGTGTATAAGAAGAGATTATAAGAGATTAGAGATGCACAGTGGGCGGTTACAGAGATGGCCGGGATGAAAACCTTCTTCAGAGCAGAAAAACATTTGAGTGAAGAATAGAGAAACAGACTAGAGATGCAGAACAGAGGGAAAGTAAAGGTAACCTGCCTACATACAAATGTTTCAAACTGTGTAGAAGGCTAGACACAGAGCTTCTCGCAGTCACTCTGCCATCTAAAGGCAAACTCACAAGTTGTTTTACACATCAACTTCTCAGGGCTTAAAAACTAAAATAATCAATTTGTTCATCAGTATTTTTGCATTCCTTCTGTAACATTAATGTTCCAAAAACAGTTTGATTAGAAATCAAAAGAGCCCTATAGTCGGAGCATCTCTATAGTCAAGTTATTTTTTACCAAAGGCGTTACTTTACATACAAATCAGAAAACCACACTATAAAACCCCATTGGAAAATCTGAAAGAAACCAGCACCAATTTGTCTTCCAGTTTCTGACATCATACTCATCATTCTATTATCATACTTGCACCATTCTATTAACTGGTTAATCTCGATTGCAAATAAGCGTTTCTTTTCAGAACTATTTTTTTTTCTCTGTGTCCTCAAGCTTCCACCCCTCTTTGTGAAAATACACTGTCAGGGCTAAGAGACTGCTGATTTTTTTATTTCTAAAAATACCCAAATGTATACACACTGGGAGAGCCATTAAATATGACATTTAAATTGCTCCCATTTTCATGCAGCCTGCCTCATTTAAAAAGAGAGACGGACTTGAAAAGGAGTGACAACAATGATGTCTGATTATTAAAAAAATACCATATTTTTTGCTAATTGTTTCCTTAGAATGTTAGAAATGTTGTCTGAAATCATAACAAACAAGATGAAAGTGTTTCCAATAAAATGGGATCATTTCCACAAACAAGCTTCCAATATTAGCTAAGCTCTATTGGTCAGTTTAGCATGGGTACTACAGTTTAAGGGTTTGTTTTGCATGTAGTTGCTGCCTAAGGTAACAACGTTTGTAACCAAGAGACAGCCAACCATTTCCCATCTGGCCTGGCCTGCAACACAAACAACCTTGAGTCCAATCCCATAGGATGGAAGGCAGCAAAAAGAATGAAGCCCCAGCACAGAGTCATACCAAACCTTCACACACAAATACTGGATTACTGACACAAGTATGTTAATGTCTCAAAATTGTTAACAAAGAATATTTCTTAAATTCCTTTACAAAGAGAAAATGTGTAACAAGTTGGAAATTCTCAATGATGCTTTCAAAACTAATCACACATCATCAATAGCAATTTTTGATTAAAAAATCATCCTTGATGTCGAGACAGATAACATTTATATTGGTGGCACATAATCAATCAATTTGTTAAAAAAATTGGATGTACAAGATCAATGAATGTAAATATATTTAGTGTAAATGCAAGTACTGACCCGGAATGAACATGATTTTTCTGTGCAGGGGCCATTCTTATTGATAAACCCTGATGCAAAAACGTATTGTGATTTAAAAACTATATCTGGCTGTTTTTGTTGTTTTTTGTCACAATAATGCTGAATGTAAACTTTTTTACTTTGATACATTTGATAAAGCTGTCCCCTTAGGTCTTTATCAAATGTATCAAAGTAAAAAGTATAATTCTATATGTTGAATTATTATTTTTTTTAAATTTGCCGCTAAATTGCAAATATTCTTTGCCTTCCTTCTCCTATTTAACATTGATAAGAGTCACAGAGAAGGCTTGAAGAGAATACATACACAGGAAATTCACAATCCCCGGCCATCTAGTCAATGATTGGTTAAACAGAGTGAAATCTCTGTTGGGTATTCCATGTAGTCTCTCTGAATAATTCATGCTATTTTGAAAACAATAACAACCAAGAAACAGCATCCATTATGCATGTCAATTTGTTGTAAACGTCTGTGGTTTTTCATCTAAATCTCAATTGCAAATCAGACCGAAAATGAGAGCTCTATCTGACCCTTCCGTGAACTTTCCAAAAATTGAGCTAAAATTGAACTAGTGATTTATTCAAAAACTGTTCCTTGTACCATTTGAATTGAAATTATGACTTAAGGTCAATCCAGGAATAAACCTGTAATTGTTTTTTCCAGAAATTCAAATGTCAATCACATTATAATACAAGTTCAGAACGACCACCTCAACACCTACCATTCTCAGTGTATAATGTAGTAATCTCAAAGTTACATTCAACTCTTTCCACACTACTTTTATGCTCAACCTCAATCCATTTACCTTTTTCTTACAGTCCTTTTTTATTTTAATGTTTCTGTCTAATGCTTCCTATCTGTCAGTCGCTCTGCCAAGGTTATCTAAAAAGTCTTTCAGCTTGACAGATTTTCTTTGCACTTGCTTACTAACCTCTTACCACTTTGCAATGTTTTTCAAATTTAAGCAGATATCCTGTAAAAGTCAGCACACTGTATAACATAAGTGGGCATAATTGCATTGAACTCTAAACCAAATGTAACCTCTTTTTTTTTTTTTTACTTTTCAATATTTCCCACAGGGCTTGTGATTGGAAGCAAAGAAGGACAAGAAATACCTGCGCTTACCCAACTACAGTGACAGACCAAGAATATTGACTTGAGGCATTGGGTTAAACTAAGTCTGCAGAGAGAGTGGGGTACATTGCCTGGAATTATGGCCACAGAGAGCCTTGTTGAACTCCGCGATTGGTTGTTCCTACTTCTTCTATGCCTGACATTATTGGTTGAAGTTCTCGAGTTTGCAGCAGCAACTGCTGCCGCTGCAGAGGCAGCTCTCGGGGAGGCGGAGCTTCAGGGAGACGTGCCATGCCCCTCAGCTTGCAGGTGTGATGATGGGTTCATTTACTGCAATGACCGTGGCTTGAGCATCATTCCTCCATTACCATTAACGGCAGCTGTGCTATATCTCCAAAACAACCGCATAGACAATGCTGGGCTACCAACATCTTTAGAGCGAAGACTGACTGTGAGAGTAGTTTACCTTTATGATAATGAACTTGATGATTTCCCAACACATCTGCCCCCATCACTACGGGAACTTCACCTACAGGACAATAATATACGAACTTTACCCCGCTCCGCTCTTGCACGGCTCCCCCTGCTAGAGAAGCTTCACATGGATGACAATTCAGTTTCAACCGTAAGTATAGAAGACAAAGCATTCGCCAACAATCCGAGGCTGCGTCTTCTTTTTTTGTCACGGAACCACCTCTCAAGTATACCATCAGGACTGCCTGCATCACTTGAGGAACTCCGACTAGACGACAATCGGATTTCAACTATTCCGACGCATGCATTTCGAGGTCTCTCGTCTCTAAGACGTCTCTTCCTCGATGGAAATCTGCTGGCAAATCAACGAATTGCAGATGACACATTCTCACGGCTGTCTAATCTCACAGAGCTTTCTCTGGTTCGTAACTCGCTCCAGGCACCACCATTAAACCTTCCAAGTATGCATCTCCTTCGCCTCTATCTACAGGACAATGCAATAGCCCACATGCCACGCGGCTCCCTGGATGGCATGCGAAGACTACAGAAACTGGACCTATCAGGTAACAACTTAACGACTCTTCCGAGGGGATTATTCAAGGATCTAGACAGCCTTTCACAATTACTTGTCCGAGGAAATCCCTGGTACTGTGGCTGTAACCTCCGCTGGCTTCATGACTGGTTGCATGAGCGAGGTTCATCAGTGACTGTGAGAGGTTTAACTTGCCATGGACCAGAGAGACTGAGAGGCATGGTACTAAGGGACCTTACCAGTCAATTAGAAGACTGTGAGATCAGTGTAGATACTGCAGGAGGAGTGGTTGGAAATGATGGAGCAAAAAAAGAGAAAGGTTATTTTCCAACACAGCCCCCAGTTACAACAACCCCTCCACTTCCACAAGGATCTCTCTTTACCCTCAGATCCAGACGACCAGGACACAAGTATTCTGATATGGGCCAGGACAGTCTTGGAGGCGGAAATGGGGTTACTGATAAATTGTTGCTAATCAGTGTAAAACCTCTCACACCAGAGACAGTCCACATTACTTGGCAGGCTGCACAGCCAGTTCCCTCTTTCAGACTTTCCTGGTTGCGACTAGGCAACAGTCCTGCAATGGGGTCAATCACAGAAACACTTGTGCCAGGGGACCGCCGTGAGTATTTACTTACGCAACTACAACCCCAGTCAAGTTATATAATCTGCTTGGTGCCTCTCTCTGGAAATGATGGTAAAAGAACCTCTTTCACGGCAACTGGTGGGTTAAACATAAACACAAACTCAGAGCATGAGCCTCCAGCTTGTGCCAAAACAGAGACAGATCCCCTAGAGCAGCCTATTTTAGACCAGGACAGTGATCGGGGAAATGACCAACTGTCAGCGCTACCACTTGCTGGAATTATTGGAGGTGCAACAGCATTGGTGTCTTTGTTCTTAATTTTTGGCATCTTCTGCTGGTATGGACACCGTGCAGGGTACCTTGCACCAGGTGATCACTCTATATACGGTAGAGATGTAGTTGGATCAAGAGGTGCCAGCAAACATTACGATGACTATGTTGAGTCTGGAACCATAAAAGACACGTCCATCTTAGAAATCAGGGCTCACGGCTTTCAAATGACACCAATGTCTGCCCAACAGCCTTTGCAGCCCAAGGCAAAAGTTGAGGATATGACATACATCCATACTATCTTTCCCTCTAATAATGCAACTCTATATAGGAGCACCCTGAACCACACAGGAAATCCAGGCTATGGAACAAATCGAGGATACAGAGAAGGGGGAATACCAGACATAGATTATTCATACACGTGATAGCCTTTTTTTATAACCCACTGCCTATTCTGTTTCTTTCTTTAGGTAAAGCAGTTGGGTGAGGGTTTCTTTTCCCTAGGTTCTAAAGTAGGGGTGTGCCGATTCTAAGGGGACCATCTTTCCCCATTCATCACACACAAAATGTTTTTACTGGGTAGAAGATTTCAAATAGATTTGAAATGAAAATATTTATATTTAAAATGTCAGTTTTCATATACCATTGGAGAATTGGACATTACAAGAAAAAAAAATTATTCACTGTTCAAAATCAGGAGTTAAAGGAGTAAGTTCACCCAAAAATGATAAATCTGTTATTAAGTACTCACCCCCATGTCGTTCCAAACCCGTAAGACCTTCGTTCATTATTGGAACACAAATTAAGATATTTTTGATGAAAGCCGATGGCTCAGGAGGGGCTCGATTGACGGCTATTTAATTAACATTTTGAAGGCCCAGAAAGGCAGGAAAGACATTGTTAAAATAGACCATGTGACTACAATGGTTTAACCTCGATGTTACGAAGCGACGAGAATACATTTTGTGCAAGTATTCTCGTCGCTTCATATAATTAAGGCTGACCCATTGTAGTCACATAACCTATTTAAAAAAAAAAAATTCTTACCTTTTTTCTGGGCCTTCAAAGTGTTAAAGCGATACTTCAGGATTTAGCATTAAGCTTTGTATTCGTAGACAAAGGTTTGTTTTAAACCTGTAGTATTTTCAAAATACCATGCTTTCTACCCTCATATCCTCGTGAGACGAGAGATTTATGTATTTTTTGTCTGGAAAAAATCCTCAGATGACGCAAAAAAACCTCATTTGTTTGTGTTCCAAAGATGTACGAAGGTCTTACGGGTTTGGAACAACATGAGGGTAAGTAATTAATGAAAGAATTTACATTTTTGGGTGAACTATTCTTTTAAAAAGCTATATGGACAGTGTGCTGCAGACACTGATGCGAAACATTAACATAGTTACGTAAAAATTTTCAGATTGGAACACCCATTCTGAATGAAGCAGGTTTTCTTTCGGCACACCCCTATTCCAAAGTACCCTTTGTGCCTCCTTTAGTCTGGTTTCAAAACATTGTTCTTAATGGGCAAAAAGCCCTCTGGAACATGCGTAAAATACCTATAATAGTCAGAAAGTGCCAGGGATACCACTCTTGGTGTTGATGTTATCCAATATTCAGATGATAATTGAAGCTGTTTTTGCATCTTAGGGTTAGTATGACGATGATGATGTTGACATCTGGGAACAGGTTCATTTAGATATAGTTTTGCTACCTGGACTTTACTGTGTATATATGCACTGGGGGAACTGATGCCTTTCCGTTCTGGGGATACTGATGAAAAAAACAAACAAAAAAAATCTTTTGGGGGAGTGTTATTCAAATTCTGATTCTCCGTTCTCTCTCCCTCCTTTTATGGGCTTTTCCTTTATTCTCTCTATTTCTTTTGCACGCAGCACGAGGACTTTGTTCCCAACCCAGGGAGCTGACAGTGGTGATAATAGTTTTGACAATGAAAGACCTCAAATTGCTTCTGGGTTTCTTTTCTTTTAATGAGAGTGAGAAAAATGGGGTAGGAGGAGACAAAAGGAAAGTGAGGGAAGGAGATGAAGGCACAGCAAAAAAAGGTTTCATGTTCACAAAAAAATAAGACACTGAAAAAGTGGATATCTTATGTCTGAGAAAAGAAAAAAATAAAATTTTATCAGTAGTTTCACCTGCTCAACAAAAAACAACCACATTTAAATTATGATGGAAGATATGACATTAAAATCTGAGGTAATTTAATCTAAATAGAAAGAGGCACGACAATCATGAAAGGGGGCAACCCTAATTGATAAATGAACCCAAACTGACAGGCTGACACAGATAACACAGTCAATTTAGCATGTAAAAAAAGTAAACTAAAGGGCAAGGCTTGTTGATACAGAACACACTAGAGAATATCGTGGCGACTAAATCTATTAAAGTAGATGACAAATGATCGGACAACATTGACACATGTCAGCTCATTACAGTCTTTGTGTGTGTAACGCTGAGGTGCAGGAAAAACAGAAATCAGGGATTAATAAAATATGTAACACTGTGAACCTCTGCATCTCGTGTGTGGGCTAAGAAAGAAGAGAGAGAACAAAGGTCTTTAACTGATTAAAGACAATCCACTTTTTTTCCACACTTTGACTTTGTGTGACTTAAACGCAGCATTAGCCGGGAGAGTAGAAAGGTAGGAACACTAAAAGGATATGCGTACCGGATCTGCAATTTTCCAGCCTTTTCTGATGCATTTTAAATGTGAACTATTCAAAAAAGTAGTACATGTAAATCACTTCTTTCTCTCATTATAGATATGGAATACCATCATGATGAATAGTAAATAAAGCTTGTTATCTTTTTCATTTATATATGTGTCATTAAAAGTTGTGATGAAACACTTTGTTGATGTGTACGCAGTTAATAGAAATAAATGATCTATATACGTTCTATCATAATACATAATCTATCCAAGCAAAAAAATGTTTGCCCAGTCCTTTAAAATAATAACGAATGCACCCATCTATTCTCTTCTCACCCAATCGTTCATGTGTGAGGCATAACCCCCTTTGTCAGTTCCCTAAGGGTCTGATGAATTTGAACAATTTAGAGAAAATCTCCATGGTGGCATTGATAGGCATATCTGGCACAGGCTCATCCTCTGGAAGAGTGAATAAAGAAAAGAGTAGCCAATTGCATAATGTCTGTTTAAGCGCAAGCATGCCTCCAATCTGGATAGTGTGGTAATGCCTGTGTAAGCAATGCAGAGATCAATATAATGAGGGGGGGGGGGCTTTAAGCACAAGCTCTTCAAAATCTTAATGTGTTCGTAAAAGAACTGCCATGTCCTCAGTGTGTTTTCTCCGACAGTGTAAAGTTCAATTAGTTATTTGCATCTGTTCCCCAACCCAGTTCTCAAATGAATGTAATTCTAGATAATTGGAAAACAGCACCTTCTTCCATAGCGATTTACGATTCACAGCAACATCAAATTATTGAGTGTTATTAAGCATATGACTGCCAAAGAGGCAGTGTAGACATTGACATATGGAAGAAGGCACAGATGTGGCATCCATAACGAACCTTAAAGTAGCTTTTGCCGCTCAAATCAGCAGTTAAAAGGCCAACTTGACAATACCCAACAATTATCTTGAGAGTTTGACAAGTACCAATTACTGGTAAATCCAAGAAGCTACACCTATAAGGACTTCAACAGTGCCTCTCACATTGCACCTAACGCAACCAAACGGAGAATTACAATTACTGCAAGCAATTGCACCAATCCAAACAGCAGGCAGAAACTCTCAGAAGTCGTCCCTGATGAACCACATGCCTCTTTACCCTGCATTTACTACATTGGGTCAATTAAGCTAATTAGACCAGAGAGGAGACCAACAAATTCACATTCCTTCATTGGAGCTAAAGTGGCGATTGATTGTGAGAGAATGGTATGAGGTGGGAGGCTTTTAACGAGGGCTGAAATAATTGCTAAGGGGCTGCCATTCTGCAAACGTGCTCAGATTTTTTTTTTAATCCTAAATCATTCATTCAAAATCCTAAATCGTATCATTAAAGGTTCAGTAACTGAAAGATGATTCCAAAGCCTCAGGCATCAAACAGAATTCTATCACGGCGGCACTACGTTTGGGAATTTCCGGACACTCTAACTGTATCTGAACAGTTATATTCTCATTCATTGTTCACATAAATGCTTACATCTTTTTTTTTTCCAAATTGCCTCAGTTTTCAACAAAACAAACTAAATTGGTTAAAACGCTGCATAAAAAAGCTATTGCACTAAAATGAAATTTTCTAAGCGACGCAGACGGAATGAATTTATTAGGGTTGTGTGTGTGACAACCATTTCTCTCCAACAAGCTTGGTTTCCAATTAGCAACAATGTGGCATATGCTGAGAGATGTGAGATTTCTCAGTGTGAACTCATTTTAAATTCGCCTACGCTGGTGAGAGGGGTCTGAACCACCAGCTAAGGATGCTGAGCTTCATTTGCAACAGATAACAGATTTAATGGCTTATGCTCTTTGACAAATAAGCTGCATTTTCAGACCTATTTAGAGATGTCTACACATTTTACATACGCCTGTGTGGCGCTATCCACACTCCCTGCCAAAGCTGTGTGAATATCACAAGCTTTCTGTGAAAGGAAGACATATCCGTGTGAATTATGCATTCCGTTTTACAGTGAAGTCTAAAACTGCGCAGGCAGAAATGCAGCATTACTCCCTTCATTCTTATCCTCTTTCTGTGGGGCTATTTTTCTGGCTTAGGGTAAAGATTGAGTTCTGTACAACACATCTTGGGGCTTTCTAGATTTTTCTGCTGTCAGTAAAAAGTAGACATTTAAAAAAACGAGTAGCCTTCAGCTCATTCACAGCAAAAATAAAATCCATCCCATTTCTTTTTCCTTTTCTCAATTTTTGAGAAATTAAAGGAAAACTCTTTGTTTCATTTTAATCTCTACAGCATGGCGTCACTCATATCTGGGATCGTTTCTGTATCTGTGTCTGAAATATCAGTCATCTGTCTCCGAATATTGACACTTGTCCTCATTTCCCAGAAGAATATGAATAAACATGAAGGGCAAAAGCAATTTCTTCCATGAGCAAACATGGTGCAGAAACACAATCTTCATCAAACAACACTTTTGATTATTTTTTGCGGATAATTTTTTTTTTTATTCATTCATTTAACCGACAAGGGCATGTGTTTTTTTCTCACAAACTCAATCACAATACACTATTCAAAATGTAATGCATCTTAATAAACCAATACACGACAGTATATCCTCTCCCACTAACTAGATGGATGGGTGGATTGACAGAGCGATGGATGGCTAGTGGCATAAAAAGGATGTTTATCCCTCCCTCCACCCCTGCTCTCGGAAGGACAGTTCTTAAGTGCTTGTGGATTTTATGTTTACGGTGTTTTATAGGGCAGATCCAGGAGCCAAGAGCAGTAAAATGTTGTGAGAGGGAGGAGAGAGAGGACAGGGGGTGGAGGCAATGTTATTGTAAATCCAATCTTTATTGAGAACAACAGACAAACAGTCCTCCCCACTCCAGCCCAACTCTCCATCACCACTGACTGATGAGATGAGTTCTCAAAGTTTCAAAGACTGTGCATTCGTACGTTTTTGCTCAGTTCGACTGTTCTTTAAATCTGACATTCATAAGTCTAGCAAAGACACGGGAGAACTACGACCCTCAACGTGGTTTAATTCAGCCCACAGGTCAATTATCCTGAAATTGTTTCATAATTCGATATAGCTCAGTAGCACCAAACGAGCATCCCCAAGCATTTAACATGGTCAGGTTTGCCAGATTCCCATCCACACCAAAACATTTAATCAGAGCTTCAAACCAGCAGAATTTGTCCAATATTTGGCTCAATTTGCCCAGCAACCATGAGTATGTTCTCTCCCTCACACTTTCCATTGTGAATGGTGCTATCAAACAGCATGTTGGAGATTATCGACCTCCATAGCTATTTTCTGTTCAAAGGAAAGTCACTGCTTGGTGCTAATTCCATCTCGGTGATAAACTTTAATAAAATACAGATCTGATTCCCATCCCTGCTCCTATAGTACCTCCAACATTCTGTCTCCCAGATCAAACACAACTGATTCAATTCATCTGCTCTTTAGTAAAGACTCCAAAACCAGAAAGGGTTACATTAAAACTTTACATGAACAAATTCAAAAACAAAATCAAATAGTGAACGGAGTGGCCCAATCAGTCACAGATACACTTCAGAAAATTGTGCATCATAGAATAAGTACATTACCTTCTCTCAGAACTAATCGAGAACAACATTGTATCTCAAACGTAATGTTATTCATCTATGTGAGCCATGAGCCAAAAAATCTTGCCCACCCCTGGTCTAGCAGCCTCCACAGCTGAAAAGCTACAGATAAACGGATTACAAATAATCACTGCACTGTAAAGTAAAGTAAAGGCATGATCACTTAATAGTAGGGCTGTCAAACGATTAGTCGCGATTAATCGCATCCAAAATAAAAGTTTTTGTTAAGTTTTTGTTTACATAATATATGCACGGTGTATAATTATTAATTATTATATATATATATATATATATATATATATATAAATAAACACACGCATGCATGTATATTTAAGAAAAAATATTATTTATATATGAAATATTTATTTTTTTAGATAATATAATTATATATAAATCTATATACAGTGTATACATGAAAATAAATATATACAAGCATGTGTGTGTATTTATATATATAAAATAATTATCCACAGTGCACCCACATATATTATGTAAACACAAACTTTTATTTTGGATGCGATTAATTGTGATAAATCGTTTGACAGCCCTACTTAATAGTATACACTTAATAATATAGGTAAGAGTGGATTTCATTGAATAGTTTTTCCACATAAGTTACTATGAAATCTAAACTTGCTCTTCTAATCCACCTTTTCTTGCAATGTGGAAGTAAGCTACTTTCTGTGAATCAGAGACTTCCCTCTCATTAGGCATTATAGGTAAAGAAGAAGTGAACGGTACAAGCAGTGTGTTTATAATTACGACAATACAATACGGTAAGAAATATCAATTTGCAATACCAAGCACCATAACAAAGGGGTTTCTACAGCTAAAAAAAGAACTAGAAGTAATAACGGGCTCCTCATCTGAAACTCCTCTTTTTTTTAACGGTTGATGTCACCAAGCCCTCTTATTTTTCAACCTGTCATAGGTAAAATCAATGCCTCTCTTTTTTCCATTTCACTCATTAATGTCACAATAAGTTGCAAATGCCACTTCAATATGTAGGTATATTACAAGTAAGTTACATTATACCCGCAAAATCTGCTAAAGCAACATGGTATAAAAAAAATGCCAGATACAAAAAGTGCGTGCTTACACTCAATTGGGTACTTTGGTAAGTGAGATGCATATACTTAGCAGTCCCGAGAAGTTCATTCCAACCTCCAAATTAATGACCACTGGACAGTCTGTTAATCCTCACGCTTTTACACCGAGACCTACGGCCATCCGATCAATGCGTCAACTGGGAGAGATGAATCAATGCCCTGTCAGACAAACTCCTCTATCTCTCTTAATGCTCACTCTCAGTCCTTTGCCTTTTCAGCTTCTTTTCCTCCTCGCCCACTTCCTTCCTTTCAACTCATGCATTGCATACCTGTTTAAATGAGCTCCATTAGGCCATCTAGCAGCAAGCGTCCTATGTGGCAATATGATTGCTAAAACATTAACCAGTCATTGCTTTGCTTTATGGCAGCTTAGAGGTGATGATGGAGAAATAATAAACCTGAGCACTCTACTAACCCTGTATGAATATGCTAATGTCAATATGCTAAATATCTGGAATACGCTGACTCTAATAGCTGTAGATTAATTATGAAATTGTTTTGTTCCCTGACCTACAACGGACCCGATTCAGGTTAGACGGCATATTTATTTGAACACAAATGAAAACAAGGCTGTGAGAGATGTACAGTCCTTATATCCCATCACATTTTACAGTCAATCTTTCGTAATGATGTACTTCAGTGTTGAACAACTGACACCAAGGCACACATTACGACAGTAAATCTGTCCCTCATATCTTTGTTTCTTTTGTGCAAAATTAAATATGGCTACTCTGACTAAAGTTTGCATGTTTTGCATTGGCGTAGAATACGCAAGGGCCGTAAATTCGTCCCCCACATTTTTTTTCAGGCAAGTGTCTTCACGTAGAAGTTTTAATAGGTCAATGAGAATAAATCTAGATTCAATTCAGGGTCAAGATAGTCTATGCATGACCAGACGTTTTATTCTTATCTAAAATGCGGCAATGTAAACATTATGGAGGGCTAAACACTCATGTAATGCATGTTTAATACTGGAAGACAGCTCTCTCACAGAAAGCCCACAACTGACTCGTAGAATTAATAACTTGTTTTTCCTGGAAATAATTTATATGATGTAAAATTGTCATTATTAAAATATAGGAATACATATTATAGAATATAAATAACTTTGATCTCTTAGCCAATAATAGCAAGAGATAAGACAAAATAAAACCTGTCAATTAGACAATTTTACCTTTTAATACACTAGTGACTAGGCATTTCTGTTTCCCTCACTTCTGGAAGGATGGCTACACCCCTGGTGTTTTTAGTCTGTCATCATAGTGCTTGACTTGTCTCTTTAGCTATTTAAAGGATGCAAATGTGAAGCTTGAAAGCTCCTGAAAGTCACTTAACTGCCAAGAACACACAAGCAAATGCAGATGAATGTTCCCAAACTCTCAGGTGTGTCTACAAAGGGACTGACTGTATCCTAGAGACAGAAAGTAAGCTCTACCTCCACATGATCTCTACTGATGAGGACCGCTGACAATTACTGTTCAACTTTATTAAAATAGTACCGGAAAAAGAGTGACGCGGCTGAAGAGAGGGTTTTTGTTGTTGTTCTCTATAAAAGTATTGAATGCATTTGCTCTCTAAACTCAAGTGGACATTTAGTGCTGAGAAAGGCTTATAGAGGAGAGTTAATTTTAGACAAAACAGGATTACAAACATCCAAGGACAATTATGCCAAATCTTCCTGCAGATTGTACATTTTCAACAAAAATGAAATAAAAAAAATGGCCAAAAAAAGGAAAAACATAAACATTTTTACAATAAACTGCTGAATCTGTTTTAAATTTATGACGACCAGGCACACAGACTAACACAAGCTGGTAAATGTAGACTATAATTTTTCCTGTACTTCGACTCTCACCTGCATTGGCAATCGAGTCGATCTCCAGTTTAGTGATGTCACCACTGAAGAGGGATATTTTCTTATTCAACTCTTCATTGACTTGGTACTGAGGCTTACAAGAGGAGTCACCTAAAGAGGAAGCAAACAGTGATGTTAACATATCAATTGTTTTACACAAAACAACCCCAATTTAGTCTACATCCACTTAAAAAAAACATATTCATCCTTCCAACACTTTCTGACAACAGACAGATCAAAACAAAGAGATTCACTTTTGCTATAATTATACATGATGAGTGTTTTGTTCACCTGATGGACTCCAGACAGGAATCTTCTCCAGAGGAATGAAGTCAACCCTGTACATTTCCCTCCTCTTCTCCTTATCCATGGAGCAAAGCTTATCTACAAAATAGAAATAATTTAAGTCAAATCATACCAAAATAAATGAATAACAAAAATGTTACGTTTTTATTTTGTTCACAAGTGAATAACTACATTATTAATTATTAGACGAGTAGCGTTAAAGTTTGTAAACAAACTTTGTTGTTGTCATGTCGAAGCCTTCTGATAGATAGATAGATAGATAGATAGATAGATAGATAGATAGATAGATAGATAGATAGATAGATAGATAGATAGATAGATAGATAGATAGATGTTGTGTCATTCTTGCGAATTAAGGTGGCTTAATCACTTCAGAAGATGGCGTTATAATATCATAATTAGGTTAGTTAAATTATATTTATTTCTGTTCCTCTGTTAATGAAGGTTAACAGAGACGGGTGAACGGGTGTGTGATATCAACACACTCCAGGGAGAGACTCACTCTTTGCCTCTTTCCAGTCACTGTTCTCCGAGTCCAGGTTCAGGCCGGGCCGCGCGCTCATAGCGTGTAGCGTGCTCGTGCGCAGAGACGCCAGCAACGCAGCCGAGACCCCCACGGCGCCTAGGACAAGCATGCGGGAGCGAAGTGGCTTAACGGCCCCTCCACTTTGCCAGTGGATAGACTTTGAGGCTGTGGAAACATTCTCCCACCTGCCTGCATTACGTAAGACCCCCTGGGAGGGTAGCACTTTGATACTTGCAGACCCTCTGCCTTCGCTGCCTAGTGCATGAAAGAAGCGATGTGCAAGTCTGCTGATGAAATTGAGATGACTCGGCCATCTGTTTTCAGTGCCGGGTATGAACCCAACACTCTTAGAAAGTGGAACTCGAGCTGCAAGTCTTGACATCTGAAACACCATGGTCTGGTCTGAGTTGACAGTTGACAGCTGGCAAATTAAACGTTTAAAGCCCGAATGACTCCCGCCTGCGCCTCGATTTTATCCTTCTTTCGATTTGAAGACGGTTGTAAGAAAGAGTTTATAAATTAAAAAGTGAAATTGAAAGTCAACTGTAGAGACAATTCAAGCAAATGGGACTGTACCAATATGTAGGGGTCCATGAGTTAATTCAAGCGCTTCTCGGCATGATGTCTATGCTTCTCGGTTTTTGGATTGTCCCGGATCAACATAATTTATCCTTTACTGACATCTAGCGGCAAGACGCTGTAAGCGCAATATTTAGTCTTGATGGTCCGCTAGAAATAATTTTGGTTTGACAAGTACCATTTTCAATGTCGTGATTTTAAAATAAACTTGATATAAATTAGGACATAAAGCAGTCTCAAAAGTTTGGAAACGTTATTATTTTTTTAATGTTTTTGAAAGAAGTCTATGCTCGTCCAGCCTGCAAAAATACAGGAAAAAACAAACATAAAAATTGTGAAATTTTATTACAATTTAAATAATGGTTTTCTATTTTAATATACTTTAAAATATAATTTATTACTGTCACACGATCCTTTAGAAAACATTCATTCAGCAAGGATGTAAAAAAGTGATGGTAAAATGTATATTGTTAAAATATTTCTATTTTGAATAAATGCTGAATGTTAAAATGCTGATTTCATACTCATAACACATCCTTGCTGAATAAAAGTATTAATTATCCAAGGTTTATATATATATATATATATATATATATATATATATACAGTATATATAATATATATAATAATAAACATTGATAATACAAATCAGCATAATAGAATGTGTGGCACTGAAGACTGCGTAATAGCTGATGAAAAGTCAGCTTTGTATCACAAAAATAAATTATATTTAAAGTATATTCAAATAGAAAACCATTATTTTAAATTGTAATAATATTTCACAATATTTCTGTTTTTCTGCATTTTTGATCAAATAAATGCAGGCTTAATGAGCAGAAGAGACTTAGAATAGTAATGTTTCCAAACTTTTGACCGTATAGGCCTACTGTGTGTACATATAATTTTTTTTTTTAAAAAGTACAAATATTGCATGCACTCTCTCAATTAATATGAGGTCTTATAAAACAGATTTATTTAAAGTGGAACTATAGAATTGAAATTCAACTGATCAAAATTATACATTTTACGTTGGAACATGTATAGAAGTGCTTTAGTTCTCCTTTTGTGTGTGTGTGTGTGTGAGAACAACCAGTGTGAAAAGAACATGGTCATGCAGTTCCGTTATACGGAAGCTGAGAAAAGAGGAACACCCTTTTTTGTCAGCTCTGACATACTCTAAAAACCACAACTGATTTTACACAGCAGAGGGGTCTTGCCCATATGAGTGTGTGTTTGCCTGTGTATCTCATAAAGGGACCTAACAGCTTTTAATTGGCTCCACAAAACGAAGACTCTGTCGGCAAATCCAAAGCACAGAAACAGAAAAGGTAACAAAACATTATTCAATATTTGACTCATATTTTGATCTGTAGACACTTTATTTCAGATCATTAACAAACAAGTAATCATTTTGAAAATATGAATAGTAATAATTTATAGTATAATACAGTATGAAACTGATTAAATTACATCTAACACATTTGATATTTACCCGACTAATGTTGCTGTTCCTAAGTCCATTTCAGTTTTCGGTTTCAGTGAACTATATTCAAATTTATCACACACACCCACACACAGACCAATACACCAAAACACCTTATAACATCCAATTGTGGTTTAGATGCTCGATTAAAAGAGGAAATGTGGTTCCATGTGATTCGTGTCGTGTGTAAAAGGGAAGTATCGTCCCCAGTAAACATAACTTGAACAAAATAGCATGATTACACTCACAAGGGATGAAGCATGTGCTGGTGATGTGTCCGTGACCATCAGTATGATCCTGCTAAACATGTGATGTATCATGCCTTTTAAAAGTTCCCATTTAGGTCTACGCTCAACACTGAAATAGAAGTATACAGTAAAGAAGTATGTGATATATAAGTACAGTATATAGCTTTTGTGTAATCAAACCTCATTGGTTCCAGCTTTTTTGGGGGGTCTCTTGGCAGCAGAATGGCAGCGTGGGACCTTACAGTCACAGTGGAGGATCTTGGACCGGACGCCCCACCTTTCAAAATCAGTGTGACCTCTGACCTGCACATTGGTGGAGTTATTCTCAAATTAGTTGAGCAGACCAGTGAGTTATATTCTAGATGCTTCAAAAATGGGCTATTATATTTGTTACTAAAAAGATATAATTTTGAAGGGTTCCTCAATCTTTATGTACCCCGTCGCCGTGAGATGTTCTTGGGTCTTATTTCTAGAGCTAAAGAAGGACTGGTCCGATCATGCCCTGTGGTGGGAGCAGAAGCAGCAGTGGTTGCTGCGGACCGGCTGGACACTGGACAAATGTGGGGTCCACGCAGACGCTCGCCTGGTCTTCATTCAACAGCACAAGCCTCTGCGACTGGGCTTGCCAAACGGGGCGACTCTGAAGTTGCGGGCCTGTTTCTCCAGTTCTGTGTTTCGCACTGTCGTGGGCATCTGCAGGGTTCTCAGTAAGTGAGCTTGGATCCAATGTCCCCTCTGTAAGCAATCTGTGTCAGGTGGCCATTTCCAAAATGAATCTTTCTCGCTCTCAGATATTCGTCACCCAGAGGAGCTCTCCTTGCTCCGTCCTGTTGAAGAAAAAAAGAAAAAGAAAGACAAAGATTCCTCAGAAGAGCTGTATGATCTTACAGATGTTCCTCTAACCGCAGGTACACAATACGTTTTTGTTACACTACCAATCAAAAGTTTGGGTTAAGCACATTTTTGTTTAATGTTTTTGAAACCTCTGATGTGGCAAGGCTACATTTATGTGAATAAAAATACAGTAAAACAGTAATAAAAGAAGAACAGCATTTATTTAAAGTAGACATTTTTTTAATATACACTTTTGATCAATTTAATTGCTAAATGAAAGTAAACAAAAGGCAACTTACTGACCCAAACTGGACTTGCATAGGCACAAATTTAGCAAGAATAATAAGTAGTTTTCATTTAGTCAAAGTTTTCTCTTGACGTAGGTTCTGTTCAAGCTCTGTACAATGGCATGCCGGCTCATTTTGCTGACTCTCCTAAGACTGAGGAGGTGTATAAAATGCTGTCGTTCAGTCTGCCCTCACCTGCTCCTGAAGCCATCGCTAAACTCTACCGGCCGGCCAGTGTGGTGGACAAAACACATATTCACACCAGGTACAGCTGAGAAACAAAGATACACATTAAAAGAAATAATATTCCACAATTCACCCTTAATATAAATGCTCCTCTGTTCCCCGGAGGTGGTTGGATTCATCTCGTTCACTAATGCAGCAGGGAATACAAGAGAATGACAGACTATGGCTTCGTTTCAAATACTACACTTTCCATGATATGGATCCCAAGGTAGAACTTTGGTTATGATATGTATATCCATTTTTTTCTAAGAGCCATGAAACTGAACGAAGTGGAAAATTGATTCTCTCTCTGTTATAGTATGATGTGGTGCGTTTGACGCAGTTGTATGAGCAAGCTCGCTGGGCGATTCTCTTGGAGGACATAGACTGTACAGAAGAGGAAATGATGCTGTTTGGAGCCCTGCAGGTACAAAACCAAAATAATACTGCCATAAAATTGATGTTAGCATTAGAAGGAATAAACACAAAATCGTTGGTAAGCAATAGCATTCTTACATCTACTTCTCTTATTCAGTACCACATAGGAAAATTGTCCTTGTCTCAGGACATGGTCTCTTCCAGTCAAGGGATGGATGACTTAGAGTCTGCCCTGAAATCCCTGGAGGTCAAGATGGTGGGAGACAGCAACAGCACAGACATGCTGGTGAGTAAATCTTCTTCACTTTAATAGAACAGCAACAAAGCGACATGGAGTGACAGATTCAGACATCAGTGAACATCTGATTTACTTTCACAGGACAATATGACTGCTCCAGAGCTGAATGACTATTTGAAAATATTTCGGTGAGGCTCTTTACTTTTACTTTAGGCTGTCAGTCCCATAAACATTTGAACTATGATTTTATGGTGATATGAAACTATGATTTTCCACACTGCAGGCCAAAGAGACTCACTCTAAAGGGTTACAAGCAGTACTGGTGCAACTTTCAGGACACATCAATCTCCTGTTATAAAAGCAAAGAGGACCGCTATGGAGAACCCATGCAACAACTGAACCTGAAAGGTCATTTATTTATTATAAATAAAATAATTAAAAAACATATTTTTTTTAATTGCACTTTTGCTACCTGAGAAACACCAATGAAAGTGATTGTGTGAACTGAACATACTGCAGTAGAAAAAGGGAACATAAAAACAATCTCATACAGTATATTTTAAAAAAAAAATTGCTGATCATTTACTCACCCCCATGTCATCCAAGATATCCATGTCATTCTTTCTTCAGTCGAAAAGAAATTAAGGTTTTTGATGAAAACATTCCTGCATTTTTCTCCATATAATGCACTTCAATGGGAACCAAACGGTTCAAGGTCCAAAAGACAGTTTCAGTGCAAACCGCAAACTGTTCAAAGGGCTTTAACGATTCCAGACGATGAATAAGGGTCTTATCAAGCGGAACGATGGCTCATTTAAAAAAAAAAAACTAAGTTTAAGTTTTATAAGTGCTCGCCTTGCTCTGTTCTGTGTGTTCGTGACTCTCCTGTTCGAACTCTTTTATCAAAATGAACAATTTTTTTTTCTAGTCATTTGGTTCTCTCAACGAACAAAATTAATGAATTGACTCTGAAAAAGATTCGTTCATTTTGATGAACGAGTTCTGACAGGAGAGTCACGAACACACAGAACAGAGCAAGGCGACTATTTGTGAACTACTCCTTTAATAAACTGAGGTCATTGTGTCTACAGTCAGATAAGTGCAGATACTTTACTTTACTGTGTGCAGCTCCCCACACTGTGCAGGTGCAACATGTGAATATGTTTTCACACCTCAGTGGAGGCTGAAACCTAAGCAGACTCATCAGTGTAATGAGACTGTGTTAACGGAAACTAATCTGCATGTCCCCAGGCTGTGAGATTGCCCCTGATGTCAGTGTAGCAGGCCAGAAGTTTTGTATCAAACTCCTCATTCCTGCACCAGAAGGCATGAATGAAATCTACTTGCGTTGTGAAAACGTACGTAACTGTCGTTACATTAATCTGTATTCAAAACTCTGTTAAAAAGTGTTTATCTTAATGTTTTGAAGGACATCTCTTCTGACTTGCTTAAAAATAAGCAAGGCTGCATTTATTTGATCATAAATACAGTAAAAACTGTTTTTTTATATGAATTTGAATATATTTTAAAATAAAATAAAAATCTGACAAAGCTGAATTTTTAGCTTTTTACTTTTGAATGGTAGTGTCCTTGCCGAGATTTTAACAATTTTTATTTGATTTATTTATTTTTATTCCCACCTACCCCATCCAATCAGGAGAAGCAGTATTCTCAATGGATGGCCGCCTGTAAGCTGGCGTCCAAAGGCCTGACATTATTGGATAGCTCCTATCAGAATGAAGTGAAGAACATCCAGACATTCCTTTCCATGCAGCGTTCCAATTCTTCAGCTCCTGCTGCACAAACTGATGACAGCATCAACACACACAGCCTCGTCTCACCAAGATACCAAAAGAAATACAAGCCCAAACAGGTAGAGTGACCATGAAAGGTGCTTGCCAGGCATTTGATGTTGTACAATACTGCAATATTTATTTCAGGTCATCTATTCAGTGTTTGTGTTACCTTTATATATATATATATATATATATATATATATATATATATATATACACTGTATACACATTCTAAAAAATGCTGGGTTGTTTTAACTCAATTTTGGGTCAAATATGGACAAACCCAGCCATTAAGTTACATTTTTAGATAGCATTTTGAATCCAAAATTTGGGTTTGCCCATATTTTACCCAAAATGGGGCTCCTCTGAGTGTGTATATATACATATATATATATATATATATATATATATATATATATATATATATATGAAGAGTTCAGATGCAAAAGCCTCTAAATGCCATTTGAAATTTTCTTCTAGAATGATAATTTTTATCAAGCTTGTATATTTAAGTTTAGTGATTTCACTTAAATGGCAATTCTAATTACCTATTAATTTTTATTTAAGTGAAATTACTGAACTTAAATATACAAGTTTGATAAAAATCATCATTAAAGAAGAAAATTTCAAATGGCATTTAGAGGCTTTTGCATCTGAACTCTTCATATATATATATATATATATATATATATATATATATAAACTATAGCCTATTTTGCACTCATTTTCACAACCTCACCTCTTGTTGTTTCCAGTTAACCCCTCGTATCCTGGAAGCCTTTCAGAATGTTGCCCAGCTTTCCTTGACTTCTGCCATTTTGAAGTTTCTGCAGATCTGGCAAGCTCTGCCTGACTTTGGAATTTCCTACTTCATGGTCAGGTGAACAGACTAACCTTACAGGCACAAAAAAGATGGTCAGCTATTGAAGTACATTTCAAACAAGCTTGTTGGATATTGAATATATATGATAGCATATATAAGAAAAAGTAGATATTACGGGTGTAACAGTATATCGTGCCACAATATATCGCAATACAAAAATGCTCGTGGATAGTCCCCCCAAAATAAAAATTACTGTGTGAGAAAAAATTCAAGTTTTAGTGTCAGTACTACATTGAACTACTATATAACATGACATGAGGTTACACCCCTAGTAGAAATGCAGTGGTAGGCTATGGTATAAAAAAAAAAAAAAAAAAGACTTATTTTATAATATAGAGATTTTATAAAAGTCTTCAGTTTCACAATTCAATAATTTTTCAGGTTTAAGGGCAGTCGTAAGGATGAAGTCATGGGCATCGCTAACAACCGTCTGATCCGTATAGACCTGGGAGTTGGAGATGTGGTGAAGACTTGGCGTTATAATAACATGAGACAGTGGAATGTTAATTGGGACATACGGCAGGTGGGTTTTAATCAAATTAATTAAAATAAATAAAGAAATATGTGACTCTGAAGAATGAAGTAGAGGTTCTCATATAGGCTAATACACTGACTTAGAAATTCAGTCTTTTAAATGATCAACACCTGTCTATTTTAAGGTTGCAATTGAATTCGACGGAAACATTAACATAGCATTCAGCTGTGTGAATGCAGACTGTAAGGTTGTGCACGAGTACATCGGAGGATACATTTTCTTGTCTACTCGCTCACGACAGCAAAGCGACACACTGAACGAGGAGCTCTTCCACAAACTCACCGGCGGCCACGAGGCTCTCTGAGCGCAAAGCAACAACTTACAGAGAAGAAAATCTCTGAAGCTACAAATGGAGGAAATTGATAAGAATTCTATGTTCGCACCGCTTAGCAACTGTCCCTTTGTTTTACTTTTACTGATCAACATATTAAGAATGCTGTCTAATAGTGAAGCATGTTTTCCACATCCTGTTACATAAGCACATCTATGATTCTGTATAAAATTATCTCACTTAATATATGACTGCCTAACTAAAATATAACTAAATGAATGCTTTATAACTTTGTAACTTTTTAAAAACTATCTAAAAACAATGAATTTTGGAATAAAACATGGTACCGCAGTGGTCATTATTAGAAGTGTGTCTGTATTTCTGCCATCTAATTTGAGTTAAAGTTCAGGAAACCATTGTCTATCATTGTCTGTCTTATCAGCCAAAGTTCTGTTGGCCAATAGCTCAGCACACAATCTTTGTCCAACAGAGTTTCAGTTACTGTACAAGGGCTATTTTTAAATAGTCTTCAGTGTCATGTTGGGAGGGACAGCTTGGTATTGAGTCACTCAGTTAACAAAGTGTCATCTCTGCATTGTCCTGATGAGTTTCACAGCCTTGCTGATTCTCCATTATTCAGAAGTATAAATGTAATGCATTGGAATATTGAGCATTATGGTACTATATTGAATTCATTTTAACTATAGGCTACAAAATGTTACTAGAGTGTGTATGCAATAAACACATTTTCGAGCTTCTGGTAATAGTAGTATAATTTTAACTCACTTTCAGACTGAAAAAAACCTCAACTTTACCAAAAATGGGGCAACATTACTACATTATTTTGAGAGTTGAGGATGTTTGCATTTCAATATGATGTGTTGTTTATCACCCTTGTGATGCCCTAAGTTGCTTTGGATAAAAGCATCTTTTAAATCACTAAACATAGGCTACAAGGAAACATGTAAATGAAAAGTGTAATTAAGTAAAATAAGCTCATATAACATCTAGAAAATTACAGCAAAGTATTTTTCCCTTCTACAGCATTTGTAATTGTGAGGAATAAGTACGGTAGGGCTGGTACCACTTGAAAGTATTAAACTTCCTCAAACTGGTTCCTGAAACAACACCCACCCAAGTGCTCAGTATGTGTGAGAGTGTCCGGCTGTAAGTTTCCAGTCTTGACCACTGTGATTCTCTTTAGTCCAGCTGATGGCGACACTCGGACACAAAAGTACATGCAGCACGGAACAGCGAGAAAGACAGGAAGTCGTTACCCGGAAATACATGTAGCACGCTTGTAAACAACTCGCGCAACCGACTGATCAGGGTGTAAAATATTGTCATCGTTTGTTGAATTTCACACAAGACATAAGGTAAATTAACGACTTATTGACTTAAAGCTGGACTTGTAAGAGATAACGTACTAGCTATTAATCTTAAAGCTAAGTCTACGTCAAATACAAGAAACGTTAACGTTACACAACTCAAATGGCAGTAACGTTACATATTTCATAACTGTCTGGTGTCTGTTATTTTATACATATATGTCTTCACTGTCACAGCAGTTTTTTTTTTTTTTTTTTTGTCTAATGTCTGTTTTTTGTGTTTGGGTATCACTAGTTTCCCCCCCATATTCACTGTTTTCAAAGATGAATTATTGCTATATCTGATTCTATGTTTTTGAATCTCTTTATATGTAACTTTAGGTAAGTTAAAGCTGAAGATCATGTCAACAGAGGAGCCTAAAGTGGCGGAGGGGATCGTAGATCTCGAAGAGCCGAAGAAAATGACCCGAGAAGACTGGAGGAAGAAGAAAGAGCTGGAAGAACAGAGAAAATTGGGAAATGCTCCTGCTGAAGTTGACGAGGAGGGAAAGTATGTTGAGCCGAGCAAATTGAAATAAAACTTAAGCAGAATCTGAGCAGAATCAATGCACTGAGCCATCCATAGTTATCAGGACTGTTATAGGTCTAAATAAAATGTGTGAATCTGTTTGATTTTATTGCCGTCATAAATCATGTAACTTTTTTCCCTGACCTTAATATTTTGTTACCAGGGATATCAACCCTCATATTCCCCAGTACATCTCATCTGTGCCTTGGTACATCGACCCATCAAAGAGACCCACCCTCAAGCACCAGAGACCACAGGATGAAAATCAGAGTCTATATGCGCCCATTGGAGATTGGTACAAAAGAGGTGTAAAAGAAGTAAGCATGGAAGTTTTTACATAGACATAATTTATGAACGTTATTTAATGTCTAAAACTTTTTCTGATTGCCTCCCTGTCAACTAGAAATCCGTCAGCACGAAATTCAGAAAAGGATCATGTGAAAACTGTGGTGCCATTACACATAAGAAGAAAGACTGTTTGGAGGTGAACAGTTTATAATATGTGTTGTGATGTTATTTATATGTTGGTCACATTCTTATGCTGCCTTCAGAATGGAATACTAGATTATTATTATTACCACTGAATACTATGCAGTGTATATTACCGTTCAAAAATTTTGGGTCAGTATTTATTTAGCAAAGATGCATTAATTTGATCAAAAGTGACAATAAAGACATTTATAATGTAAGAAATGGTTTCTAATTAAAGAAATGCTGTTCTTTTCAACTTTCTCTCAATCAAAGAATCCTGAAAAAAAAGTATCACGGTTTCCACACAAGTATATTTAACTTGAAAATTATAGTAATATTTCACAATATTACTGTATTTTTGATCCAATAAATGCAGCCATTTGTCAACATAAGAGACGTTTTCTTCAGAAACATATATATATATATATATATATATAAAATCATAAAAGTCTTGCCAACCCCAAACTTTTGAATGGTAAACACTTTTGAAATGTCTTTCACAGAGACCCAGAAAGGTTGGAGCGAAGTATTCTGGCACTGGTATGGCACCAGATGAGCATGAACAGATTCAGCTCTCAATGGATTATGATGGAAAGAGAGATCGCTGGAATGGGTACGATCCCGATGAACACATGCGAATTGTAGAAGAATATTCAAAAGTTGATCTGGTAAGTCATGTTGTTGCTGGAAGTGTTTTGTGTATTTATATTTATTCTATTATACTTATAGGCCATTGATGCGAAATCACTCAAGTTTTTTTCTTAGCAAAGAGAAGTTTTTGTCTCGTGACCATTTGCATACATTTTGTTGGAAGGGTCTTATTACTACATAGGCCAGTGGTTCCCAAACTTTTGGACACCCTGAAGCTTTTGTGACTGATGTGACAAATGTCAGATCCAGTGTGTTTTAAAGACAAGAAAATGATGAGGCATATCTCGCCCTCGGATTCACCAGTACGACGGTGGAGAATGAAGAGAGACCACAGAGGGTTGCAGGCCTCAAAATATTAACTTCTGACAGTAATAAGCCGAACAAGTTAAGAGCCACTCGGAGACTTTACTTCATGAACACAAAGTGCAGCCTATTAATAAGTTGCAGTACTGTTTTAATAACATTTCAAATAAATCCTATAGGATTTTGCAAGCGAGGCCATGTCTGAGAGTCTCTTTATGTGGGTGCATATAAAAATATTTTTCTCTACCAAAGTTTGGGAACCACTTGTATAAGCCATAATGCATGCCTAATTTAATATATTATATATAATTTATTTTTTAACAGGCTAAGCGTACTCTTAAAGCTCAGAAACTCCAGGAGGAGTTAGCTTCTGGTAAACTAATAGATGAAGCTGTAAGTATTCACAATTTTTCCATAATCATTTTATAACTATGCGGGAATTTTTTTTTTTACAACGACAAAAAAAAAAGATAAAACATGTCAATCATATACCATGAAAATCTTACTGTATGTTTGTCATAACCTTGTATTTGTTGAAATTAAACGTTAATGTCTTAACATCCTTCTAGAATTTGAGGAAGCATCTTGATGATGATGCAGCTCAGGTACATATCATGTTCAACTTAATCTTTATGTACATTTTGGACTATAAAACTTAAATTGTGGAGCCTCTGCACTCAATAAAATTTTCCTCACCCTGTCCAGGACCACAGCAGTGAAGATGAGGATGAGGACAAATATGTTGATGACTTTGACATGCCCGGACAAAACTTTGACTCCAAGAGACGAATCACAGTCAGAAACCTGAGAATCCGCGAGGACACCGCTAAGGTAAAAACATCTGGCAAATAATTTGACAAACCGATGTTAATCAAGGGCATGACACTATTTGTTTTTCTTTAAAAAAAAAGCCACACTTAAAAGTTCTAATAAAAATATCCCAGAAGTATGATTTATAAGAGGATAAGTATGATCTCCTCAGCATAAGTAGTAGTAGCATATGAGTACACAATATTGTTAATGTAGTGCTGTATCATGTTTTTCCCAACAATTGCTGTCTTTATTTTACAGTATCTCAGAAATCTGGATCCAAATTCAGCCTACTATGATCCCAAGACTCGAGCCATGAGGGAGAACCCGTACTCCAACACTGGAAAGAATCCAGAAGAGTATGGGCATATATATATTTTTTGTGCATGGAATCAAAATAAATGTGCTGATGTGAATATTAATGTAAAGTTGACTGTCCAAAATCATTACTTTTATGTTAGGGAAGTTATAGGCTTCTTATAGAAAGCTTGAACTTAAGCTTGCAGATTGTGTAATAAGTAGGGGTCTCTCACTAACTCAGTGGTTCTCAAAGTTTTTTGGTCACACCCCCCTCTAAACCTTTAAAAATGTTGCTAAAAATGATTAAAAAAAAACTAAATTATTTTTTGAAAAAATTGATAAACGTGACATGTCAAACACCTGTAATAGTTTCACTTTGTAATGTCGTTGAATCATTGAAAAATATAACCGTAAGAGAGAATAATAGTTGGAAAATACATTTTAATTGAAGTAAACAAAAATGTTAACATTCAGTGATGCTTTGGATGAACAATATATAATCAGTGGCTGCAGTGAGCTCGTTTGGTGAGCTCAGCTTCTTGTATGTCTTCTTGCATGTTCACAATATGAGCTTGTGATTCCACCCGCTGAAGAGGTGCTTTTCTATAGCGAAAAACTTCCATATTAGGCTTGTTCAGATGGTGACAAGTCAACGGTCTGAAGAAGCATGATTCAGTGGAATTGGCATTTGGTGCTGGTTAATAAAGGCATAGTACCATCCACTTCACACACTTGATTGTTGCATGCCCCACAGTTTGAGAGGTTATTTAGTTTACAACAAATTATACACCACTAAGACAGACCCAATTTTTTCTAATGGGACTATTAAATATTGGATTGTAAAAATAAAAATAGTCTGCTAGATGCCAAGGAATGATGTTTAACTGATGTTTAACTTGCTAAATTCCAGTAAGCTATTAAAGAAAAAAATCACTAAAAAATATCACCATAGGAGGTGTAATGGAACATTTAACTGTGCCTATTTCTGTAGTTGTTTCTTTGCCTGTTCACAAACTGACGTGTTTGATTTGGCAGGGTGGGCTATGCTGGTGATAACTTTGTGCGCTACTCCGGAGACACCATTTCCATGGCCCAGACACAACGTGAGCAGTTTTGATTTGTCAACTCATACAAAAATTTCTCTTTACCTGATGTTAAAAATGGGCTCCAAACTCTGCTTGTTGGTCTAGCATTGTTTTGTGCATCTCTTCCGCAGTTTTTGCTTGGGAAGCCTATGAGAAGGGATCTGAAGTTCACCTCCAGGCAGATCCAACCAAGCTGCAACTTCTCCATCAATCCTACAGAGTCAAAAAGGACGATTTCAAAGAGAAGCAGAAAGAGACTATTTTGGAAAGGGTACAGTGTAGAATCTCCTTTGTTGACAAGTGAAATAGCAAAATTTCCTGCTTCCCTTGCTCATTTGCTGATGGCTTCATGTTGCACTTCTCTGTAGTACGGTGGGGAGGAACACTTGGACGCCCCTCCGCGAGAGCTTCTGCTGGCTCAGACAGAGGAGTATGTGGAGTATTCTCGTCACGGGGCAGTGTTGAAGGGACAGGAGAAGGCTGTGGCCTGCTCCAAATACGAGGAGGACGTGCTTATTAACAACCACACGGTAATTTAGCTGGCACTACTGGGAGTGCTGCATAACTGGAGAAGCTAATAATGTTGGATTTTGTTTTGCAAATGTAAAATATTTTTTCCTTTTGGCTTTTGCAGTGTATCTGGGGATCGTATTGGAAAGATGGATTTTGGGGTTACAAATGCTGCCACTCGATGGTGAAGCAAAGTTACTGTACTGGTGAAACTGGCAGGAAAGTAGTGGTGAGTATCAAATGTAGTTCCTGTAAATGGAACCATCCGTTCCGACTTGTAATGTAAAAGTTTGTAATGCAGGCAGCAAGAAACTGATTTTTTTTTAATTATGAATTGTGTATAAAAACATGTATGTTATTACTTTTATTATTTATTATGTAATACATACTATTTGTATCACGCAGCTATTTCTATATATTTATCTCACACAAATCTGTTTTTTCAGAATAATTCTTGTGTTCCGTTTGAAGAGGATGAACAGGAGGCCGAAACGAGTGAAGAACCAAAGACTCTTTTACAGGTACGCTAACAGCCATCCCATTTTTGTGAAATGATTACTGTAGAAGAACATGACAGGAAGATGATTGTATTAAACAAAACAAAAAAAAAATACACAGATGCACCAGGACAAAATGAAAGACAAGAAAAAGAAGAAAAAGAGCAAGAAACACAGAGATTCTGACAGCAGTGATGAGGAGGATGAAGCAAAAAAGAAAGAAAAGTTGAAGAAGGTGGGTGGACCGTTTCTTTTTAATGCCACACACACTTTTATCGTCATGTGCTAAATGCATCTGTGCTCTACATAGCCTATTGTAAAGGAAAACAATGTGTCTTTTTGTGCAGGCATTGAATGCGGAGGAGCAGAGGTTGAAGCAGGTGGCTGAACTGATGCAGATTGACGAGAGGAAGCGGCCGTACAACAGCCTAAAGGACGTCCGTGAACCCACAGAGGAGGAGATGGAAGCCTTCCGCATGAAACGTTACCGAGCCGATGACCCCATGGCCTCTTTCCTGGGGCAGTGAATCGAAAAATATATGTCTTTTGTCCCCAACCAGAGATTTCATAGTCTCAGTTAGTGTAAAATCTGTTTTTGCGGAATCGGTGTTATACAAAGAAAGTTGTTTTAAAAAATATGAATTGGAAAAGTCCTATATTAGTAGCTTGTGACAGTCATTTAGAACCAGCAGTTTTTCAATTCTTTTGGCTTTGTATAAATCTGTTGTGTTCTTTTGTTTTTGGGCAAGTTAGTAAATCAAGAATTTGTTTTCTCGATGTCTTCCTAACAATAAGTGTTGTTTTTATCTTGACAGTACATAAACCTTGTTTTATTAGTTGTTTAAGAGCCCAAATAATTACAAATCGATTGTTTGGTGAATCATCTGTTTTGATAGGTTCAATTCTCTCTTTCCAAGGCATTTAAATGGAAGCATGATTCAAATAACCTGAGCAGTGGTTAACATTAAATATTTATACCTAAACATGGCTTTGTTTGGTTTATGCCTTTGTTTATTCCACATGCTAAATTTCTTTAGCAAATACTCGGAAGTGTTTGAAGGCACACTTTACACAGCTCTTTCTTGGAGCTTTTATGCAATAATATTAAAGGGTTAGTTTACCCAAAAATGAAAATTCTGTCAGTATTTACTCACCTTCATGTTGTTCCAACCCCGTAAGACCTTCGTTCATCTTCGGAACACAAATTAAGATATTTAAGATCGCTCCTGCATACAGTCCATAGGCTTCTTGAGGGACTGGCTCTTGCTGTCCTCGAAAAGTCATTAAAGACATCGTTAAAATAGTCCAAGTGACTACAGGGGCTCAATCTTAAGTTTATCAAACGACGAGAACACATTTGTGCGCAAAAAACAACAAAAATAACGACTTTATTTCAACTATTCGTTTATTTCTCCCTCTGCGCGAGTCAGGTTACTAGTTTAATAGCGTAAGCTTCTGTTATTGTACGTCACACGCATCACACACACATGACCAGCGTCGGCCAATAGTGAGCCTACGTGTGACGTAGCTCTACGCAATCACACTACGTTAACTGACTTACAGGCTCATGGAGAAGGAAGTGAATAGTTGAAATAAAGTCGTTATTTTTGTTGTTTTTTTGCGCACAAAAGTGTTCTCGTCGTTTGATAAACTTAAGATTGAGCCCCTGTAGTCACTTGGACTATTTTAACGATGTCTTTAATGACTTTTCGGGGACAGCAAGAGCCAGTCCCTCAAGAAGCCTATGGACTGTATGCAGGAGCGATCTTAATATCTTAAATATCTTAATTTGTGTTCCGAAGATGAACGAAGGTCTTACGGGGTTGGAACAACATGAGGGTGAGTAAATACTGACAGAATTTTTATTTTTTGGTGAACTAACCCTTTAAGATATTTTTCATTGTTTTGTGGCCTGCAGAATTGTAAAAGTCTGACAAGTTTTTCCCCTCCCACAGTTTGTTCAATTACATCATGGATGAACTATCTGGCAGAGCATGTCAGTGCTAAAACTGGGTGGATGCTTGCAAAGTTGTGTGGAGGACATGTAAGATACAAGCCTTGTTTATATTCCCGATTTTTGATTTTGCCAAAAGGGCAGCTGGACCTTTTTTTCCATTGATACGCAAATCTCATTACTCTGGTGAGGGCTTTTTCCAATGCATGCTTTAAATGTGTTGCTAAATTGTGTACTTTGCTCAGTTACTTAGATTTAAAACCTAAATGTTTACTAAGAACTGCATTATTCACAACCTGCATGTATATGATGTGATTATTGGTGCTTGTTTCAGTGCACAACTCTTTATATGTACATAAAGGAAATCCATGGAAATTCCCCAGAACACAAATCTGGCCCCATCTGCTGTTTTTGCAGGCACAGCTGCATCATGCATCAGTTACCACTGGCTGTTTGCCTGCTATCTCTGTTCTCTGTGACTGTAGACTCATCCAAGAAGGGACGCAACTTCACCATCCATTCATCTCAGCTTAGCTGCAGTTTGCCAGGCCCTCAGGGACCTCCAGGGAGTCCAGGTACAGCAGGTCCCAGCGGTAGCGTAGGCAAGATGGGGATGCCGGGGGTTGATGGCCAGGATGGCAAGGATGGTGACAGGGGAGAGAAGGGAGAGACAGGTACTGTATATTTTTCAATGTAAATGTAAAATTATGTTGCCCCTTTTTTTTGACCTGATATGCATTCATTTTGATTTCAATTACTTTTTATTTTTTATTCATATAATTGTTTATTTATAGTGTCTCTGTAGCTCAAGGTTAATTTAAAATATATTTAAGTATAAATATGAAATCACATTTGGATTCTAAAAATCACAATGAAAATCAAATGGGTGAGTTGTATCAGATTAGGTGGTACACATTTTTGAATATTTACTCTCACATGTCAGGTGAACAGGGTCGTACTGGGAACCCTGGAAAACATGGACAACCAGGACGGCCAGGACTTGTTGGGAAGGCAGGGCCAAGGGGCCTAAAAGGGGTGCGTGGGGCACCTGGTGTGTCTGGAGTCCCTGGGATCAAAGGAGAGGTGGGAAATAAGGGGGAAACTGGTGCCCCCGGGGGCTGTGACTGTGGAACAGAGGCACGATCTGCTTTCTCTGTTGCGGTAACTAAGAGCTATCCCAAGGAACGCACGCCCATTCGCTTTAACCGGATTTTAATGAACGAGGGTGGTCATTACAATGCCACCAGTGGCAAGTTTAACTGTGTAATTCCTGGTGTGTATTACTTCACATATGACATCACGTTGGCTAACAAACACCTGGCAATTGGGCTTGTTCACAATGGCCAGTACAAGATCAGAACATTTGACGCTAACACAGGAAATTATGACGTGGCCTCAGGATCAACAATACTCAGGCTGCAAAAAGGAGATCAAGTCTGGCTTCAGATCTTCTATTCAGAACAAAATGGACTGTTTTTTGATCCATTCTGGACTGACAGTCTTTTCACAGGATTTCTTATTTTTGCTGATCAGGTGACACCAAATGAAGCAAATATAATGACAAATTCTGGATCATCCTGAGTGAACTTTATATCCGTCTCATATACATTTAATTAAATCACCCCCAATAATCCAGTGTTTACAGACCCACCACATCAGTATTAGAGCAAAATGAAGGACAAAGACTTACAAGTGATTAAAGATTATTGATTAAATATTGACAAACTTGAGTCAAGACCTTATGTATTATGAAAAACTATTTTCTTACTACAAGTATTTTGCAACCTTGTTCCTAATCTTAGGCCCCTAAAAGTCAAAACACCTTTTACCTCAGTGGACTTTTAGTTCTGTTAGACATACATGACCTTTGACCTTCTAAAAGGCTGATGTTCTGTTAATGATTGTTTTTTCCCCCCTCATTCTATTGTTTATTTACTTTTCACATCTAATCATGTATTTACTATGGTTCAAAGGTTAAGTGTGACCTTATCTTATTGGAACACGCTGTTACTACTAGAGATAAGTGTCATTTTGTCTGAAAATAGCAGTCAGTGCTGCTGTCATCATCTAATCAATTCATGAGCAAAAACACTGCTGACATATACAGTGCAGTAATTAAACCTACGGTAATTCAAGTGATCGTTAAAGGATATGTAAAGACATTATGCTTATGGGTAATGTACAAAAGAAACTGTGCTGCACTAATTACTATTACGATGGCAACCGTTTCAGAGGGTCGATTAACGTTACCACATTTTGATGTCCAATGACCACCAGAGTAATGAAGAGCAAGCAGTTGTACTAAATTGTACTATTTTACATTTAATATTGTTGAATAACAATCATCAAATACACTGTACATGTTCACCAACAAAGGATTAACACAAATGCAAAGAAAATGTACATATGAAGAGCATATGCCTGCACAAAATAAACAGTGAATTATTTCAACAGATTTTAATTTCAAGGATACAGATGTCAGCTTGTCTTGTGAAAAATATTGCAACAATCTCAGGTCCTGGTGTAAATGCAAGTGTAACGTTATAATCTAGGATGTGTATTACTGAATATTTATCTGGCTGATGTATGACTCTCAAATCAATAAATAATGTAAGCAGTAACATATAATTGTATAGCTGTGCAATTAACATTGCAGAGACATTACAGCTCTTAGTTATAATGGCTGATCACATTTGCCACTATTAACATATATTTCACACAATCAGGTAACCGCACTCTCATAAAACATAAAATGTAGTAAATATATTGTAATAAATATAATGCAGACGTACATCACTCTAAACAGTGAATAAGTGACACAATAATAATATAATGAATAACTCAAATGTAACTCTGTAACAAAGTCAATCTGTACACACGAATGTTACACATATTTTTAAAAGAATGATCGGCTTTCGTTTTAGTAAAGCTATAGGCCTAATAACTTAGGCTAAAATTTATTGTAAAAATATAGGATATCAACATGATGTAGTTTATTATATTTTTAGCTTCATTGCAAGTGTATGACATTTGGTATAGAAATAAAAATAGTAAGTTTTTTTCTCCTAAAAATGGGAAAGAAAATAGGTTATTAAAACATTATGAAATACAAATAAAGTTAGTATGTGAGGCTAAACAGAATGTGTTTTAGTCTGAATTAGGTAAGATGTGTGCTTTCAGTTTCCACAAATCCCTTCACTTGATTGGGATGTGCTCTTGTGTTCTGGGCGGCAAGTGCAGTTACTGTAACATCGGGTATATTTTGTAATATTAAACACATATTTATACCGACTTCATCAGGCTCCGAAAATTCTTCACAAAGAACACAGAGAATGGACTTTTTTTTTTTTTTTTTTTCAGAGAATGGACTTATCGGGCTCCATACTTGCAACTCTTGCGTCATCAGAACGGGGTGTTTAACGCATCACCGTTTCTTGCAACTCTTATGTAATCAGAACGGGGTGTTCAACGCATCACCGTTTCTTGCAACTCTTGTGTCATCAGAACGGGGTGTTCAACTCTGTTTAAAAAACGTTGTGCGGACTGAACGCAGCCCTGGTAACTCTCGCTATGACAAGAACCTTATATGGAATGTGCGTCAATGATGACGATGGGCGGGAGTAGCTCTAAGTCCCTCCCATTATCCGCCTTTTACTTCAGAAAAAGCACAAGGTGTTCTTTGACAGTAGGGCTAAACCATTCATTGGTGTGTAGGTGAATATCGTGATATGAAATCTTGCTATTTTGTATCTTTCCTTGGACGAGTTTGGGATTTGTTTCATATGCTGAAGTCTTAAACGTAGCATTAATATTTCATATGTATAATGACTCGATACAGTATCTGATTTTATTAGTACACGAAGACTCAATCTTCGAATCTCCCCAATCAAAATATAGTTCACGTCCCACCCTGGAAAATGACGACACAACACATCTACCTACCGGCTTTTTCCATACAGCGTAAAGACGTGTCTAAGTAATCTCCAAAATGTATTTTACAAGTGTTATATAGTTTAGTAAACTTATTTCTTCCGTATTCATACCATAGTTTGTTTGAGTGAATCCGAACCGAAGTTCGAGGGACTGTCAACTTAAGAATAATAATGCATCCCGCCCGGCGCTGTTCATCGTTGCTTCATCGAGACCTGGCCGCAGTCTGCCTGTCATCACTGGGGACACATCCAAAGAAATCCGGTCCGCTGAAGGAGAGCAGCCTTCCGAGTCCACGACTCGGTGTTCATCCTTATCCAAGGTCGAACTCCTCACCCGTTCTTCTCGGCTATTTACAAGGTAATTTAATTGAAGATTCCATCATTTGCTACTACATTTAACCAAGTAACGTTAAGTTATGCTCATATGACGCACACAATTCTGCCTTGAAAGGCAAAGGAATATTCATGATCGGTTTTGAGAGAGGAGGGTTTTTAAGAATTTTAAGAAACACACGATTAAATTTAAAGAATGTAACTTAGTTGTGATCACCATAGCGTGGCCCTCAGTCATGTAAGTGGGAGTTATGACTTGTCACATAACGTTACTGAGGTGTGGCAACATAATGCAGTTTCCCACAACACATCCCTAATAACCGTTTTGATTGATTTCATTTATAAAGGCATTTTATGATTTTTATTTAGATTCATTCAAGTTATATTAAAGTGTTATTTTTAATTGTCTATCAAATCTGTCAGTGATTAGCCGTGTTTTAGTTTTTAACAGTTGTATTAACAGTTGCTAGTTTGAGTGATTTTATATATATATATATATATATATATATATATATATATATATATATATATTGCTTTATTACCCTAAAAAAATGTTTTTTTTATTTTTTTGTGTGTGTATATAATTTTGTTTTAATAGTATTATATTTAGTTTTTCTTAATATTGTTTGTTGAATTTGGTGTTCTGTACAAGGATCTATTCTAGAGTGCATTCAAGGTAACTTGATAGTCCAGCTAAAGGTCAGTAAACAGTGCAGCATAAACAGCCAAGGGTTCGATTCCCTTAAAAAGGTTTTTCCCTTGCTTATCTGAGTGAGATATATGTTCACTTGACTTGTGTTACATTTTTCAAATTCTTCATCATTTGTGTAGTTTTCTTGTAGCATTAAACAGTAATGACACAATATTAATAAATGTCTGTGTTTAGCTTATGAAAAGATGGAAGGTGACAAGCACATATACTGTAAACCAAAAGTTGTTGTTAACCATCAAACAGAAGAGTGATTCTAGCTCTGTGTGAACCAAGTCCCCTGGAGGATTGCTATTGTGCAAGGGATTTGACCTGGTTTAAGACAATGTCTGGGAACAGTGATGTTATGTAATTTATAAGGTAATTTATAAGATAATAAGGTAAGCAAATATTCAATATTGGCATGGCACATAAAAATAGACATAGATAAATCCTGTAGCAGGTCTAGGCAGGCGGAGCTGGGGGAGGTGGAGGGTTTCAGATGAACTCTGAGGTCATGCTGCAGGTCTAGCTTACAGCAAACAGAGAACCAGACTATTTAAATGTTCAGCATTGGCTGCAGGATCAGCAGAAGCCAATCATCTTGTGTCAAGCGCTAATGATGTGATTGCTTGCAGACTGTAATTAGAGGACCTATCAGCCTGCCTTTGAGTTTCTTAAATGAACTAGATATGTAGGCATAGTTTTTAGGTTATAGTTGTGTGCAGTGATTTATCTTCATACCTAATGAAATTTTCATTGTTTCTGTTAAACAGAGAATAACTTTATATTTGGTCCCTAATTCTCCCATGTAATAGTTTTACCAAGCTTAGTGTTACATCACACTACACACATACAAGTCACGACTCACTATGCAGCAGGCAAATATGAAGTCTTGCTTCATGATCTTACATAATGAATCAAATGAAGGGGTAAAATATCAGAGCTTGGGGAGAGCGCTCAGCGATGTGTAGAATGAGCATTAGTTATGTAATGAGGATTTATAATCTCCTCTTGTGCTTCCAAATCAACTGTAATTTTTTTCTTTGGTTTAGTTGATAGGTTGACATTTTTTAACACTTTAAAATTCATTAGTTTTTAATGCAGTAGGTTTCATAAATTATCATGAAATAAAATTTAATTTTTGCAGCATTTATTAACCAGGTTCATGTTAATTTAGAAATATACTATTGTTCATTGTTATTTCATTATTTTTTTATAATGCATAAACATAATTTTTACAGTAAATTTTTTAATAAATGTATGTATTAGTATATAGTTTGGGGTTGGTAATTGGTATGATTTTTTTATTGTTTTGAAAGGAATATCTTGTGCTCACAAGGCTACATTTACTCAAAAATAAAGTAAAAAAAACATATTATTTTATAATTACAAAATTGTATATATTTTAAAATATCCTTGCTGAATTTTCAGCATCATTACTTCAGTCTTCAGTGTCACCTGATTCTTCAGAAATGACTCTAATATGCTGATTTGGTCCTCAAAAAACACTTATTATCATCGATGTTGAAAACAGTTGTGCTACTTAACATTTTTATGGAAACTGCTACATTTTTTCTGTTTTTTAATGAATGAAATCTCATAAGAACTACATTTATTTGAAACAAATGTTTGTAACATTATAAGTCTTTATTGTCAGTCTTGATCAATTCAATGCATCCTTGCTGAATAAAAGTTTACAATTTGTAATTTCTTTAAAAAACATCTTAACTGACCTCAAACTTTTAACAGTATGTAGAAATGATGAAAGTGTTTTTCGTTTTTAGTTCATGAAATATAAAACATGAACTAATGTTAACGAATTGAACTATATTGTAAAATGTGAGTGAAAAATTGTGACAAACGTGACAAATCCAGACAAATGAGTCACACGGTCTTCCTCAATCCATAGATTAAATTAGGCCTGAACGGTTCTTTACCCACGTGCATGGCTGTGTGCACATGTATGCGCAGGCATGCATCGGGTCCCTCTCGTGATTTTCAAATGAGTCATTGTTCAAATGAATGGTAGGGGAAGCACAGACACACTGGCTCATTCAGGAACCCCTTTGTGTAGTTACACACACGCAGATACACACACGGTCAAATCACAGCCTCCAGAATCTTCGCATACAAAAGCTAAAGAGCTCAAAGGTTGGATGCTAGGGGTTCTCTCCATCTATCAACTTGTATTATTCACTGACCCACTGATCGGATACTGGATCATCATTGAATTAATCCTGGACTCCCAAAAAGTCAAAGGGAAGAGTATCGGGCCTTTAGTTCACCTGCATCGGAGTCATTCAGAGGAAAAGGAAAAAATAAGAGGTAGTTTTAAAGGAAATGCATGTTTCTAAGTGTTATAGACTTAGTCCTAAATGTTTGAGAAAGTGACTGTACGGACCATAGACCCTGAATAGTAATTGATTTAGTTACAGTGAGTGTGTCTAGAGATGGTGAGTTTTATATTAGACTAGATGACAAATCAGATTTTTTTAACGCTGATGCAATAGAAGATTAATGTGACCTACGAATTTAAAATATAATTTGTTGCTTAAAATTATGGGTGCTGTGTGGTTTAAAGGATTGCCAAGCAATGACCAACCTCACCCATGAACAGCCCTGAGTATTCAGTTCTTGACTATTCCATTAATACATGGAAAATCTTTACTTGTCACATATAAATAGTACCAAGATTATGCTTTTCCGATATGACAAAGACATAAACAATCACAGACATATAAGTAGAGAGACACTGGAAGTATTCATTTTTCTTGTGGAGGTAAAGGAGGAAACAGAGGTGGAACAGGATGAGTCAGATGAGATTTGTAAGATGAGATAAATTAATCGGAATCAGTATTTAAATGAACATAATTACACTAAGTGTGATTAAGTATATAAGTAGGCCTACACTATAAATATAAGTACTCTAATGTTCAAACATTTGAGTCAGTAGTGGTTTTTATGCTTATGATAGAAGTCTGTTATGCTCACAAATTCTCATTTATTTAATCAAAAATACAGTAAAACAGTAATATTGTGGAATTATGTAAAACAACTCTTTACTTTATATATATATATATATATATATATATATGTGTGTGTGTGTATAAATGTTTTAAATGTATGTATTTTTGTAACATAAATGTCTTTACTGTCACTTCTGATCAATGTATTGCATCCTCAATGAGTAAAAGTATCTTCAACTTTTGAATGGTAGTGTTAAAATTAGATGAAAATGTGTGCTACTAATGGCTCTTTCAGACTGCACGATTTTCAAAGTAGTCAGGTCGCTGCTCTTTTCACACTGCATGACTATCTTGGCCAGCATTCAGTCGCTGCTGTGTTCACACTGGACGATGGATCGGCGACAGAAGGTTTCACACTGCATGACTTTAGAAAAATCGCCGACAGACTCTGTCTAGCACGCTGCACGCAAACTACATTTTTACAACAAACACGCGTGAGATATGAAAAGGAAACAAGTCGCGACACCACACGTGCAAGACCGGAGTTCTCACGTGAGACTTTTTTTTTCGACCCGGTTGTGGTACAGCTGGTGAAATAGACACGAGTGCTCCTGCCAAATTTCTACTAATTTTTCTTCCATTTATTGTGTCCAAATAGACCAAGAAGAAGCTTTTTTTGTTGAAACAATGCCATATCATGTTGATATGCGATCTATAACTCCTCCCCGAACTCCCTGCTGCTCTGTATCTTGCTCTCTCACTGGCTGCCGGTGATCGCCGATGTAGTTTTCAGTCAAAACACTTTTCACACAGCAGGATTTTGAATCGCCGACAGGTCCAGATATTTAGCATGCCAAATATCTCACGGGCGTCGGCGACTCGTCGGTGATTCTCTCAGTTCGCGTCTTTGTTCATTCACACTGCGTGATTGTCACTCGCGTGAACGAGCGCCGATTTGCCTGTGATTTCGGGCATTTGTCGGCGATTTCTCAAAACCTGTCGGCGAGCCAAAATCGTGGCTAAAATCATGCAGTCTGAACTCGGCATTAGTCAATCAAACCCTGCTCCTGATTCTACAGTGTTTTTGGTGGTTGCCAAGGCGATGGCAAATGTGTACAATGATATGCTGTTGTTGCTAAGGTGTTCTAAGTGGTGTTTAGTATGTGGCTGTACAGTTGCTATAGTATTCTGGGTGTTTGCTAAGCGTCCCAATTCGCTTACTTATACTACGCCACAAAAGTATGTACTCTTTTTGTGAAGAAAAAGTACATACTTTTGAGTGTGTAGCAAAAGAGTAGGCAAGCTTTGGGACATATTATCACATCATCTTTAACAGATTTAGTTTCTCGTGCAAACAGCGAGCACTTATAAAGATCAGTCGGTGTTCCCAGACAGAGCACAGTTTGTTCTCGATATTGTGTCTTCGAGTGAGGCCGAGTTGTCATGACAGACAGTAGCCTGCAGTTTCCAATGGCTGCAGTTAACCCTTTGTCCATTAATAAGATGAATAATTTACAGAATTATCTAACTAGCATACAATGTCTTTGTTTCCATTGAGGTTTGATTTGCTAATGAGGTTATTGAAATGTTGTCTGTAGAGATAGCATACAAGCCAACAAACATGCACAGACTGCAATTATGTTAATTGGTGATTCGTAACTTGTTAAACCTCTTTTGAAGACTAGAAACAAGCACAGACAAATGCAGACAGTCACAGACATCTCTCTAGTTCCCAAAAGTATCAACCATGCAATTTTGTGAACTTATCAATGCTTCTAAAGTGATTTTCCACATTTAAACACTACACTGCGAGGTAGCAAATAACCAAATAATCCAGTTTTGTGCTTATTGTGTAGTCATGCGGCATATTATATTTGCTGTATTTAAGACAAGCCCAGGTAAAACACATTATGAACAACAACAGACAGTTCTTAGGCCTAATATCTACACTTTAAATAACTACCATGTGCTATCATCTCGCTACTGTTTATATTATCACACAGAGTACCGTACACTGTTACTATTTATATCCTCATTGGCTCCTGTTTAGTTTTAGTGTCTTCTTTCACATAGCGTACTCACTGTGAATTATGTAAAAGTGAGTGACGGCAGATTCTGCATTGTAAGTAATTTTTTTTGCATATGTATTTTACATGCAGCATTTACATCCTCATATTATGTGCAAGTTCAACATGTGCCATGTTTGTAAAATGTATTTGTCACACTGAAGGACTTTTAAAGTGAACTGCAAAACGCTAAAAATGATTTAAAAACATGAAAAAACTATTTATTTAGTCCAATTAAACCACCTAGAATATACCTATTTGTTATTATGAATCTGTAAAGTTTTCCAAAAACTGTGTAACATGTTGTGTGTTTGTTTGCAGTGTGTCAGATGGGCAGTAGCAGCAGCAGTAGACTCTTCAGTACTCTTGCCCAGACTTTGAGCAGCGCTGCATTGTCAGACCCACAAGTGGATCCTGACGACTACGAGTATGAGCCGGCCGACCCAGACGCGCTGTTGCGTGAGTGTGAGGAGGTTTTGAGGAACCGGCCCCCTCGACTGCACCGAGACTTTACTATGACCAGAGCCTGCTCGGTGCAGAACGCACCCCTCCGCGTCATGCAGTGGAACATCTTAGCACAAGGTACAGAGACTGTCTGCTGGTGTCTTGTATTGATTCCTTTTTTGACTGACAAAAATCATTTATTTTATGGTGGCGCAATGAATAAGACTCATGCCTTGGGTGTGAGAGACCCGGTTCAGATCCACTGAGACACCAATGTTTCCCTGAGCAAGACACTTAAACCCTATTTGGTCCTCTGACATATATAGCAATTGTAAGTCGCTTTGGATAAAAGCGTCAGCTAAATGAATAAATGTAAATGTAATTATTATTATATATTTTTTCAAAATTCCTGAGGAGACCCTAGTTAGTACCTCTACAGTCCTAGTATTAATCTAGGACTGAACACACTTCACCTTTAACTGCAATGCTACCATACGATGCTCATAATTCTTCATTTTTCTTGTGTATCCGTAGCTCTGGGTGAGGGCAAGGACGGTTTTGTGCGCTGCCCGATGGAGGCGTTGAACTGGTCTGAGAGGAAGTATCTGATACTGGAAGAGATCCTTACCTACAGGCCGGATGTGCTGTGCCTGCAGGAGGTGGACCACTACTTCGACACTTTCCAGCCCGTGCTCGCCAGCTTGGGCTACCAGAGCAGCTTCTGCCCCAAGCCGTGCTCTCCCTGCCTGGACGTTCACAATAACAACGGCCCCGACGGATGCGCTCTGTTCTTCAACCGCCGTCGCTTCCAGCTGCTCCACACCACTCACCTCAGGCTCTCCGCCATGATGCTCAAAACCAACCAGGTGGCCGTCGTGGCGACGCTTCGCTGCCGGCTCACAGGTCGAGTCTTCTGCGTGGCAGTGACGCACCTGAAAGCGCGGAGCGGCTGGGAGGCGTTTCGTAGTGCACAGGGGGCTCATCTCCTCCAGCAACTCCGCGACATAACCGCACAGTCATACCCAGAGATGGATCAGGAAAACCGGACTAGGGTTGGGGAAAGGGAAGAGGGTATTCCATTGGTGGTATGTGGGGATTTTAACGCGGAGCCGAGCGAGGAAGTGTACAGGCGCTTTATGACTTCTCCGCTGGGGCTAAACAGCGCTTACAAGAGTCTGAGCGAGGACGGGACCACAGAGCCGCCCTACACCAGCTGGAAGATCCGGCCCAGCGGAGAGAGCTGCTCCACTTTGGACTACATTTGGTACTCGGAAAGAGCTTTCCAGGTGGACGCTGTGCTCAGGATACCGAGTGAAGAGCAGATCGGGCCGGACCGGCTTCCGTCGTACCATTACCCCTCTGATCATCTGTCACTGGTGTGTGACCTTAGCTTCAGTCAGCAGCCTCATAGGCTCTTGTAGCTGTCAATCATTAGTGCTCTCCAATAGGGATCTATTGTATGAATGTGAGAATGGATTATTTGTATTATTGCTCAGAATGTAAATTATCTTATTCACATAAACTTTATTTTTACCTACTTGTGTAGGTCTTAATGCACCTGTGCACATTATTTTCCTTAGAGATTAATTATTATCATGCTCTTGTTTGTTACACAGAGGTTGTGCAATTTACTGTAATTTATTAAGTGCTAAAGGATGATCTCAGGAAGAAGCACATTTTCAATTAAAAGATTCCAGAAGTGAAAGAACGTTAAGTTGACTGTACTTTTTTTTCTTTTAGTAGCACTGTAATCATCAATATGTTTGCCACTTACCAATAATACAAAACATAACAGTGCACTTAAATTGTGTGGTGTCTCATTCTTTAATGATAAGCAAAACTGAACTGTGTTGGGAAATTTAGATCGGTCCTCCTGACACTTTGCTGTAAGTATTGTCCTCTTAGCAGACTTAAAAACTAAAGTTTTATTCAAATTGTATGATCAAGTTGTTAATGTTAACCATTTTACCATATCTGATATGAATACAATTGTTATGTCTAATGTCACCTTTAAAGAACTTTTGTAACGTTGATTTTAAAAAATCAACAGCATATAAACTTACTTACCTTACTGATCATAAGACATTTTTGGAAATGTGTCTTTCTTTTGAATTTTGATTCCTTTGCTTTGAACTTTGAGCGTTGTTTATGCTCAAACAGCAACATTACACTCTAACTAAAGTTAGAAAAGTGAAATCATACTTTTGCCACCCCTTTAACATTGCTTCACGCTGCCTTTTAAATCTGTCCTTGCATAAGTGAAAACTTTTATGATCCGGATTCAAAGATTGTCATCCTTTAAGCCAACCTATTCTGGCCAGAATCCCTCAGAGCCAATTAGTGGAAATATAGAGCAAGGCTACAGTGATCCCTGTACATCCCACAGACTTAAGTCTCTATGGTAGAGCATCTAATCTCATACAGTATATGTATACTTAGGGAACGTTTGTTGATATTTATTTGGTTGTGTGCAATGTTTTCATAATTGACCAAACTAAAGATCAAACTTCATTCCTACACTTTGACCGATGAATTTCCATCTTATCCATGTCAATTGTGATTTCTGAGTAAAGTTTTTATTTGTTTATAATTCGATCAAGATTACATTAACAGAATTTCTAACTGAAGAAATACCGACCTTTCTTTAAAATATACAGTACTGTGCAAAAGTCTTGGAATGTTAGTATTTTCATCCCTAATATTTATTTCTTTTGTCAATAGGAAATATCAGTTTACATTTACAAATTCCCTTTGCCAGTAATTGTAATAACTGTATGCATGTATGTATGTATATGTATGAACACATATACATATATATATTATTCCATTTTTATTGACTTAAAATTCCTTGATATTATCAGATTTTCCATGACTGTGGGAACCCTGTAAGGACTAATGAACAAAAAGTACCTTTTACACATTAATTAAAGAAAGAAAAAGATCATTTGAACCAGCCGTTTGCATAATTCTCTATATTTAAATCTACTTGGATACATTTTGGGAGTAAGAATACAACAAAATATATGCTTCATATATTGAATATTCAATATATTGTATCAGACATTCTTTCCCTTTTTTGTACACATGAAAAAGCGGTGGAAAACACAAAGCGATAAATGCACAGAAAAGAAATTTTAAAAAGTCTGAGATAACAGAAAAAAAAGATTTAAATGTCCTTCAGAAAACAGTTTCCTTTAAACTGTACAAAAAAAAACCAACAAAAAAACACTTTCTGGTACAAAATATAAAAAATAAATCATATTTACAGAAAGCATAATCAATTACTTTTAGTAACGACTTGAAAAAGCTGACCTAAGGCTGCTTGTTTAATTTATCATTAACTACTGCAAAGTTACATCTATGCACAGATTCTTTCATGATCCCAATTAGCAGGTGATCAAAACGAGCATCTTGGCTGTTTCTCTTCACCCATGACTTACTCTCAAACTTTAGCACCAAGTGAGGTTCGTTCCTACTGCATTACAGCACAGATGGTCAACTATAACGAAGCATGATTTGAATAGATTATTACAAGAAAAAGAAAGGAAAAAAGGCCTTCCAAAATCGAGATTTGAGGCTACACGTGGTGGTTACAGTGTAGGGAGTGAACAAGCATCTGATCTGTAGTGCTGGTTTCATCTGTTTCACAGAAGACAGCCAGTCTTTACATCACTCATTTCATTTGTATCCGTCACAAGTGTTGATGTCGGTTCCTGTGAGTGCAGTGACATTTGACGTTCGCTCAGCTCTGTGTGGTCGTGGGGTTTGTCTGTGTGCTCGACGTGTTCCCTGCAGCACTGTTAACTGTCTGATCCACGGAAATCTCAGGAGATTCAACCTTAATAATAGTCACATCCTGTAAAGACATTGCTGGCTGTATGTTCGGCACCATGGTCACCCCTGGCTGCGAGGTCACCACGGTTACAGGAGCTGTGGAGGTGGATGTGGTGATGTTGGAGGGGATGGCGAGCTTCAAGACTTGGGTGTTGCTGGTAGGCACGGTGACGGGGGAAAACGTGCTCAGAGTGATGGGAGTGCCGGGTTTTCCGGGCATGGTGGGAAGGGTGATGAGCTGCAAGGTGATTCTTTCACCGCTTTGCCCCTGAGCAGGCACTAGCGTTGGCACGGCCTGAAGAACCATTTTGCCGGCGCTGTTACCCCCAGTGACAGAGTTGGGCATGGAGAGGACGGATGAGCGGACGGAGGGTGAGTTAACAGTTACTGTTGAGAATTTCTGACCCTGTGTCGTCATGAGAACAGGAACCTGCATGGCCAGCCTCACTGTCCTGGAAACAAACAATAAGAAAGCATTGTGATAGGTGTGGGCCTGCTATTAGCAGTAGAAAGGTTCCAATTTAGACATTTTGATATCATACCCAGGGGTTGTTGCTGTGTTTTCTGGTGACTGTTGCACGGTCATGAAGGCATCTTGTCCTGAGGATAGATTGATGATTTTAGATACAGCAGCGGAGGGAGAGACTGGTGCCCCTTTGCCTTTTGGATTGCTGCGATTAGAGGCGGCTGGGGTTTCTTTCTTTCCCTCGTCAATGCTTTCGTCCATATTGTCATCATCTATGAAAACAATGTCTTTGGGCATCTCCTTAAACTGGTACACAAGTCTTTGGCCTTCCACTTTTGATAAAATGCCCCGTTGGTAGTAGTACCTACACACACACACACACACACACACACACACACACAATAAAAAATAAATAAAAATTAAAATTAAGACAAGGGTGCTGGAACATTTTCTGCTCACTGGTTGATTAAATAAATCTAAAATGACAGGCAAAACATTACCTAAGCGCTCTCCCCATTGTCTCATAGTTCATGTCAGGTTTATTCTTATGTCGGCCCCATAATTTAGACACCGCTTTGGAGTCCACAAGCTTGAAAATGCCCTTTTCCTTTTGAGTCCACTTAATGTACTTTGGACAGGTTTCCTTGTCCTGCAGAAGGTCCAACAGGAACTCCCACAGGTAAGTAGTTGAGCCTGTAAGACTCTGACTTAAAATTTGTGGCACCAGGAAAAAATATTTTCTTGCATAATTAAATAAACAGAAACTCTCACCCTTGCTGTCTTTCGATTTCCTCTTATAGACCAGATCCAGCGAACCATCACAGCAATTTCGTGGAGTTCTGGGTTTTCGTCCTGCTGGTGAAGATCACGCAAAACAAATGAATCTCTTCTTTTTCCCAACGTTGCTATAGTTAATTAATTGTCTCAAAGGGGGTAATAGCAAACTGTGGTTCACCTCTCTTCTTCTTCTTCAGTAAATCTTCCTCCTGCAGGACAACAGAATCCATTTCCTCAGTTCTCACTTCCACCTCCATCTCAGACAAAAGCTCCTCTGCAGAGAATGAGAGAGAGAGAGATCTATCATTCGTGTTACTCTTCATACAAATTTGTTTTACAGAGGTGTTCAGTAGTAATTTGTTAAATTAGGACAGCACAAAAAGCCTACGAACAAATAAGACATGAGGTACATGTTAACATGCTGTGTTTAATCACACACCTGTACTGCGATCCCCCTGCAAGCTGGCCGGTGAATCCATGTGGAGCAGCGCTTCAGCTGCCTCGATAGTTTTATCATGCACTGAGACCTCCACTAAGAAAGAGGAAAAAAGTTGTCTGTTTTACCAAGTTTGGCAATAAAAAAAGAAGCAGATTCTGATACAAACAAAGAAATAAATGCCATAAATAATATCATTTAACATGTTCTAATCTAAACAATATAAACGCCTTTTAGAATCAGTTGTAGTGTAAAAACAGATGCTACAGGGACAAAAACTAATACAGAAGATTTGAAATTGAGCTTACTTTTGATTAAAAGAGCATTCTTTGTTTATAACTATTCTCATGCACATAAACCCATAACATTGGCGGTACACGTAAAATATATTTGCATTTCGATGTGTTGATTGGCCACACTGCAGCTTACGAATCACTCAATGCTAAGCGCTGAATGGCCAGGCGTCCTGTCACTCAACGCCTAATACACTTCCGCCCTAAACTTCAAAAACAAAAGCGTATTTTTAATAAAATGTTATGGATTTCACTTAACGAAAGTCTTTAAATAGCTCTATACATCACATAAAATAAGTCGAAACGTTATTAGTTTATAAAATCACAGAGTTGCTAACGTTACGTTTTATGCAACGATCTCAAGCAAATCTGATAAAAACAAAAACTATCAATTCAGATTTCTTGCATGTAGCTTATAATGACCAAAAACCATAACCGCACCCGTTATACTTTAATATTTTTTAATATATTACAACAAAACTCTTTATTATCGTTTGCGTCAATCAAAACAATAAAGAACAGAACCGTTAGCTGATTTAAACAACCTACCAGATCGTACAAATATTAAACTGCTACTATTAAAACATTTTTAGCTCCACGCTTTAACACAAAACCATATTAAACGGTAAATCATGTTATAAACAATATATCAGATAACGTGGCCAAGACGGAAAAAAAAGAAAACAAACGCACTTCCTGGTTTCTGCCAACCACCATCAATCACCTAAAATAAATCGTAACTCTCCAACCGACAAATAGTAATAAAATACACACAACACCAATGCCACCTATTACTCTACGAACACAAAATAAAATTGTCGCTAAAACAAAATAGCAAGAAATTATTTAATATTACTTAAACTTGGCGCAACGGGATAACGACAGCTCTTCACTTCCTGGTTGTCAAGCGCTTTTGCATCCTTCACTTTAGCAGTAGTCGCTCATTACCTAAAATCACGTGATACGCTATTATGATGAGTTATGCATTTTATATTATTATTATTGTTGTTTATAAGCTTTGCAGAGTAAATCGAACTGGTGTTCAGATACATTGCGAAGCGGAGTAGTCTTATTAGTAAACAAAATTACTAATAATATCTGCACCATGCATCTCTTTGTTTTACAAAGACTACACTCTACCTCCCTTTCTGCTTTAAAAAAAAAAAAAAAGTCAATACAATAATGGGCAGCTAATATTGTATTTTGTATCCCTGAGCACAGAAAATATATTATAAAATCATTATTTACATCCACCTTAATGTTTGTGCAATCTATATAACCTTTTTTATTTTTTTCCTACACAAATTCTTCTTAGTGAAGCAAAAGCTTTGATTTTTTGTTTTTAATTTGTGTCTTTTATAACTTCCACAAAGCCACCACAAGATGTCTCTCTTTAGCTGTTCCTGCTGTTAAAGGAAAACCGGAAAAAGCTCAGACTACTAAAAAACAATATGTGCATTTGGAAATCGATCTAAAATTACCAGTCCATGCAATCATACTATTTCAGGGTATTCAGAATTAGGTCTATTATTCAGTTTGGCAAAAAACGAGACCACCTTTTGACTACCTCAGATTGGTCTTCCAAGCAGATATATAACAATATTTTCCTTCCATAGAAATATAATCCTCTATGAACTGTGGAATTATTGCTCACCTGCTCCCATCTCCTGCAACTCAGTCTCCACAACTTGTTCCTCAGCCACGTCCTGCACCAGGTAGGTATTCTGATCGTCATAGACTAGCACCTGTGCAGCATAGCACTGCTCCAAATCGGCACTATTCACCTGCTCCACTATCACTGCAGGACAGTGCTTTTCTCCGTCAGGCTCCACTCCATCAGGACAAACCTCCTGTCAAAAAAAAAACGACAATAAACACCTTGAGTTGCCTAATTTTAATGCATTTAGTTCATGTTTCAGACCAGGCCGACAATCTGACGCTTTTGAGTGTCAGCCGACTTGTGTTCTGCACCGTTGCCTCTAGTCGGACGCCGTCTGGGTTTTTTTTAGGCCGATTCAGCCTGTAGAATCAGCCTCGGGCCATCAGTGAGAGAGAGAGAGAGAGAACTCTGATTGGCTGTTCAGTTTAGTGAATGTGTCAGTGCATGAGAATAATAGCAAAACAGCAAGCAAAAAAGTCAAGACGGAACAGACAGAACTGGCTGTTGTAATTTTACATCATCTCACCTGAGTGTTCCTTGGCGAATATTTTAATAATAGCATGAGATAGAAATAAAGAAAGTGTTCAGCATGATTGACATTCAAAACAGTGAGCACTCGCTGCTTTGTTTACGGATTGTGTATCTGCAGCCTGCAGTTCAGGGCCTGTTTCCCTTTTTGAATGACGAATATAAACAAATATATCAGCAGGAATAGACAAATATCTCCTTTTCACTGAGGCGCAGAACACACGTGCTAGCTGACCGTCGGCTGTAGTCCTTTCGGTGTGTTTAAGTGCAGCTTTTTTACCCAAATGCAAGGTAACAGCAGTTGGACTTCATCAGCGCTAGTTCTTTGGCATCAGTTTGGTGTGCCCCTAAGTTGCTAGCTGTTGCATTCTAATATGAGTTGTAAGTTGCATTCTAATATGAGTGTGCAGACTTCACCTGCTGTGCTTCCTCATCTCCAGTGACATACTCCAATATATTCCCTCCTCCATCTACTATCACCACAGAGGTCATGACTCATTCCTCTGTGTCAGAACCGAACTTATCCACTGTGCCTCTGCTAATGACCTTGAGTGATGTCACAGCCTGAGAAAAGAAAAAAGCCATTAGTAGATGCACTGCAGTATGCAACATTATGAAATTAAAATGTACAAAACTCCCAAAGGCATTTGCCCTTTACAATCATGTGATAACTTTGGTTATTAAGCCATGTCCGGCTATCATCTTATGCCTTTCAGTTTGTATGGAAAAAAAAAAAAACGTAATATTGTCTAACAAAGATCATGAGCAGAGCTTTAGGCTTAAAAAGGAACACATGCACAAGCAAAACAAGAAAACGGAAGAGGCCTGTATCCTGTAGGCAAAACTGATCTCAGCCCAGTCATATTCACTGTTTAAGGTTTTTTTTGTTTTGTTTTTTTTTTAAGTAGAAAAACCGCTACGGTCATGCCCATTTTATGTCCCCTTATCCCACATAAAAGACTCTGAGAGACTGAAGAGAGAACTAAGATGATTAAGAACTATAAATGAGTTACTTATTCATACCTCACCTTACACAAAAGTGAAAATGTAAAGTTAATCTGGCACTTCGTGAGGTTTCTTAAGCATTCTGACAATATGAATTGTTTTAAACTATGTGCATCAATAACGATCAAAGCAAAACTGCAAAATAGCAAAAGGCGACAATTGATCAATAAAAAAGGGAACGTTTATATTAAACGGCTTAATTTTGCTCGTCTGTGTTATCCGTCAACTCTGAGTCTGACACAAGACCGATAGACACTGACAGACAAAATGCGCGTCGGGGGGGTCTGCTAATATTGACATTAAAACAGCGCTTTCATTCTCCATATTGTTTCAACTGATTTATCAACAAGGAGGTGCCAAAACGTAAATAATAACCGTTTAAAGAAAAAACAATACAAACAAATGATGAACTTTTACAAAAACTGTAACTTATCTCGAATAATTAGATGCGCAAACAAACAGCTTGCTGTATAAACACAGCCACACTAAAACAAACTACCAACCTTCTGGTGAAGTCTAAACGAATTAACGTTAACCTCTAATGTATGTATAGATGCCAAATATAAGATTTCTCACCGTTTGTGGTGATTTCTTGTCGTTTGGTGAACCTCAAGACAGTCGAATACACCCTGTCATAAGGTTAGCATGCTAACCATGCTAATGACAGATTGACTGGCTGATGTTAAAGCGGGTCAACTTGCGCGAACTGCTCGCTGATAAAACGCACGCATGCAGGCGATAGAAAAATGTCTATTTAGTCGATGTAAAATACAAAAAGTATGAGTTTTGGAAGGCTGCGTTAGTGTAGTAGTTAATGTTTTGCGTAGCTGCTGGTTTCGGGCCTCCCGTTAGCAGGATCTCTGACTGACGAAATGCGCACTGTGCGCAGCAACCGTAAGTGACGTCACATACACCCTTGTCAGGTGGCGCGCGCTTAAATTATAATAAACAAATATAGCTTGACTATGATGACACGAGTTAACTATACAATCACACCAAATAATATCAAAATAATATGTTTAAGTCAGTGTGCAAATGCTTCAGGGGGAGCCAACATATTGGCATATTGATAATAATGTAGGATAGGCTTGTACAGACCAGTCGTCTCATCTTGTTATAGGCTAATTATGTTTCAAACAATGCAGCTCATCCAGTTTACCAAAATTGGGTCTTTGTCAAATCCAATATATAAACAGCACTGTACAGTGCCTGATTATTAAATCTGATACTCTAAATCTTAGTCACACACAATCACACCGAAATGTGTTTAAACTCTTTATTTTCTTTGATGTACAGTACATTCACAGTTTAAAAACGCCAGTTCAGGGCCTACAGTGAAAGTGAAACTTCAAAACGGCACAAGAATATTACATCCCTAACAATTAAAACAGACAAAAGAAACTGTGAACAAACCCTTTTTGATACGGAAACATACTTCACATTATTCCCTCGCATTCACATTATTAAGTTGTAATCTTACTCATAATACTCAAGGTCCCTTTTCAAAAGTCTAAAGAAATAAAAGACAAAACTGTTAGGTCAATTGTTAAGTATCTTTCTGATTTATCTGACCTTAACTTCCCTTGTGAATCAATTTAGTATGTCTAATATCAGTCTAAAGTTTGAATGAGAGGAGAATAGCATATAATAAAATCAAATAAGAATCAAATATGATGCTTATCGTTATCGTAGAAATCGTAACTTTGGCATAACAGGTGGGGACATTGCCTTTGACACAAGGAAAGTACTTTATGCACTTGTTAAGCAACAGGTTTTATAATCACTGGTTTGATGATGATGATGACTAACTGACTCATGGATCAATACAACAAACTAAGAGAGATGAGGAAAACAAAGAAAGGATGCAGCAGTGTATTTAGCCTTTTGGCCTTTAGAAATTAATTATGAAATTCTGACTTGGCATGGCATAATATTTTATTGATTATTTTGATAAATGCAATTCGTTTGTCAGTTGTTTTTGGACCTAGTCATATCACATTTTAAATGCAAGCCGGTTACCAATACTGCATGGTTACTGTTAATGTGTAAAAAGAACACTGTCATTTTAAGCTGAGGTAGAAAGGTACAAATCAAATTTAGTGTAAGTTCATAAATATTGGAAATGTAAAAATAGCATAGATAGGAGGACAACCTGAAGTTTAACCAGAAAACTGGTGGCCAGCATGCAGGCATGGCAGTGTTTGTGGCAAATTTGTATCATTGCTGGTACAGTAACTATTGACACTGCAATTCCTACTAATGTGAGGTTTGAGGTAGGATTAACTATAGGCTATGCTTCAATGTGCAGTTGACTTAAAGACTATAAATCCATTTATAAAGGCTAAAAAGATTGGTCACAGCATTTCATGCATATTATAATTGTCAAGAAACCTGTATCTCTCATATCAGAGAGGAGTGAATGTTCACATGTAACCAAGTAACCAAGCTTCCGTGGAAAGAGAGGTGTACTTAGAGCAGAGTGGGAAGGATCAGCATTCTGTATCCGGTGTTATTGAAATCCAGAGGGTCAGATTGTTGGTGGGCTCAATGTGGACGCAGGCAATAGGGAAGGCACATCACTAATTCTTTATCAGGGAATTGGTTTACTATCCCAGGACATCTGACACTAATAAACTGAGAAAAGACAAAATAAACCAAAAATTGTCATGTTAATGTACACTATCATTCAAAATCTTGGGACTGGAAAGATCTTAAAAAGATACTGTGTTTTTGATCAAATAAAAAAACGTAAGGACCATAATATTGTTACAGTTTAAAATAACTGTCTTCCATTTCAATATATTTAATAAAATGTAATTTATTTCTGTAATGGCAAATCTGAATTTCCTCTAATCTTCAATGTCACAAGATCCTTTATGCTAATTTGGTGCTCAAGAAACATTTCTTATTAGCCTATTATCAATGTTGAAAGTAATTGTGCTGCTAATACTATTTTTTTGAATACTGCGATTCATTTTATTACGTTTTTTTTTTTTAGCATTTTTTAGCACTTGTTTGAATTTAAAATTTTCTTGTAACAATGTAAAGGTCACTTTTGATCTCTTGTAATGCAATCTGAATAAATTGGATAACTATAAAAAAAATCTTACTGAACCAAACATTTGAACACACACACTATATACAATATAAATTATGTTTTTCCACAATACGTTACCTTTTTAGTTGCTGCTAATACATCTGCACTTTAAGCAAATGGCGCTTGCCCTATGAATGAAATAAAAGAGTAACATTTAGATCATAAAAAAGGAGGTTATCATGAGCATTCATTAAAAATACATGCCCTGGATGTCTTCAAATACTATATAGAAAAATGTGTATTCACAACTTTCTCTTTTGAATCCCTATTCAGCTAGTTTCAGGTCAGGTTTTGGTTAAACTACATTTTTGCTATCATCATGATTAAGTTAACTAGTTAACTCAGCATTGCATTGTTAAACCAGATTACCTGTTACCTGACCCGATGGCTCTTCACCATCATCAGGGGGTGGGATAATTCTGCCAGTCATGGGGGACACACCAAGCACCATTGGCTTCTTTTCTGTTTTGGGACCTCCCTCCAAGACAACCACAATGAATTCTCGTTTGGGGTCTTCCAAAGCTTCAGGTGCACTTGATGTTTCAGCTGGAGAAACCTCTTCTGCCACCACTGTGCTCACAACATCTGGTTCAGCCATTTTTTCTGTAACATCCACAACCGGACTTGCTGCTTCTTCCTCAACAACATGTCTTTCTGCAATCACCTCTGAACAAGCTGCTGCCTTCACTTCCTCACCTTCTTGTGCTTCTAGGACGACTACTGGAGCAACCTCATCTGCTACTGTGGCTGCAGGTGTTTCCTCAGGTTCTCCAGTTACCAAGAAAACTGGCACCTCTTCTGAAACAGGTGCTACATGCATCTCTTGTACCAATTCAACTACCGGGGCCTCTTCTGTCACAGGGACATCAGATGCTTTTTCTGAGGATACTGGTGAATCAACTGGTGTCTCCTCTGCTACTGGAGCCTCTTCTACCACTACAGTAACAGGTGGCTCCTCAACAACTGGGGAAACTGGTGCTTCTTCGGCCACAGCAGCAACAAATACTTCTGCTACTGGTGAATCAACTGGTGTCTCCTCTGCTCCTGGAGCCTCTTCTACCACTACAGTAACAGTTGGAACCTCAACAACTGGGGAAACTGGTGCTTCTTCTGTCACTGGAGCAACAGACACGTCTGCTACTGGTGAATCAACTGGCGTCTCCTCTGCTACTGGAGCCTCTTCTACCACTAGAGTAACAGTTGGCTCCTCTACAACTGGGGAAACTGGTGTTTCTTCGGCCACTGCAGCAACAAATACTTCTGCTACTGGTGAATCGACTGGTGTCTCCTCTGCTACTGGAGCCTCTTCTACCACTACAGTCACAGGTGGATCCTCAACAACTGGTGAAACTGGTGCTTCTTCTGTCACTGGAGCAATGGGTGTCAGCTCTATTATTGGTTCACTTTCCACTTTATCTGTTGAAGCCACCTCCGTGGGCTGCTCTGGTACAGCTTCAACTGGTACGTCTTCCACAGCCAGAGACACCACAGGAAGAGCATCGACCACAGAAGCAGCAGCCAGCTCTGTTTCTGCATCTACTGGGCTGGGCGACTCTGACGGGGCCACTGCAAGACACAATCAAGCCATCCAATAAACATACAAAAATCTGATGTTTGAGGTGCCAAAATAATTATTTAGAGGATTTAGTTTAAATATTTTTTTTTTTATATTGCATTGTGTGTAGTTTAAAACTGCAGATGGATCTATATGCAGACACAATGGGAAAGATAGAAGAGTGCAGAGGTTCATCCTCACTCCAGTAGAGATAGGTCTAACAGCACGGAAAAGAGCTTAAGTAAAGTTCAAGTCCATTAATATGTGATCTATGGTGTGTGTATTTTCACAGGATGCAAGAGATTTTCTACAAGAATCATAATGTGTGTTAGCACCATGCAGGAGTTTCGCCATTATTCAAAACATGCAGTACATGAAGAGGCTTTACTGCCAAATATCACCTAGAAAAGGACACACCACATATTCGATCAACACAAAAATTAAGATTTGAAACGTCTAACATTTCTAACATTTTTGAATTTAGGGATGATATCATAGACTATAATGTTCAGCATCAGGACACCAACGATCTTTACACTAATTTCAGCTTTTTTTTATTATAAAATATTACTTTTAAAATAGAGGATGAACTTGCCAATGTTCAATGTGTAATATTTCAGTTTGTAAATGGAGTTCAGAAAAAAAAATTAAACACAGAATATCTTTTTGATATTTATCCATAACTTTATTAAATGGCTTCGAAATCCCTTATTCAGTTTTATTACACAAATGCATTTTTTCCAAGTATACGAACAATTTCATTGAATCACATACATACTTGAGCTCCTTGGTAAGTTAACCGGGTTCCTTGTCAGATCAGTCATACAGAGGAATATAAAGGGAAAACTAATACAGAAACACAGCTGGCCTAGTTTCTAGGGAGCAAAAGACTCACAGATTTCACAATATCAACTGGCGTGTACCAACTAAGTGATATCTGGCAGAGAACCACATGTTTGGACAAATCCAAAAATCAATAACTGCACTGTTAAAGTTATTACAGAACAAATAACAACATACAGCAGTACATTTGCAGCTTTTCTGTGTCTTGGCTAGCAGTTGTGCCTCAAAGAAGAGGTAAGGCAGGATAGAAGTTAAAAATGACAGGAGGCTGGCTCAGATTTTGAGAGGTTGAGAAGACAAGAGAGTGAAACTGAGTGTAAGAAACAAGAACAGGAGTAGAAAGTCTGAAGTGTGTCCACTGGAATGTTTGGTCACAAATGTAACAGAAAGCAGCAACTTTGGATTCTCACAGTGGTTTCTACAGTTATCATTATATAAGTTCATTAATATAATTTAAAAATTCCAGCAAACTCCAGGAGTATAATGAAAATATAAACAATCAGCTGTGTGCTGTTTAGTGTGATTACATTATTGCACCGCAAGGATCAAATCCTGTTCTATAACTCAGCAATAGAAACAGAGGAAGTACAGTGTCAGTACGATGAGGACTATACAGTCAATCACATACACTATCATTCCAATAATGTCACTGAGCTCCTTACAACTTCAGTTAATGACTAAATCTAATTGGAAGGGAGGAAAACTGAGGATTGATAGAGAGACCTGCAGGTCCGCAATGAAATCTAGCAAGTCTCTAAAATTGTTCAAGTGCCATATTTTGTTCTTTCTTGAGATTTAAGCATGACATGTTCGGATTAAGTGAGACTATAGGACATTTAAATCTTCTGTTTCTTGTGTGTGTAGGTGAGTGTTTGAGTACCCATGAGCCTTTTCAGGCCTCTGTACTACTAGCCTCGGCTACTGCCTCCTCTTGGGAGGCTGGTGGCGTACCGTTGCTCTCTGACACCGTCTCTTCACCTTGGACGACCGGAGTAACAACAGCCTCAGCTGCTGCCTCTACTTCCTCTGCAACCTTCTGCACTTCCTCTGCCACCGCTGCCACCTCCTCTGCCGTCTCGGCAACAACCCCGGCCACCTCAGCAACCACTTCTGCAGTCTCTGCGACCATCTCGGCAACCTCCTCCACAACGGTCTCTAGGGTTCCCGTCTCCTCTCCAGTGGCCTTGGCTGTTTCCAGCAAGACCTCAGGTGCTTCAGCAGCTACATCCTCCTCGGCTGCGCTCTCTACGCTTTCTGCCACCTCTCCTTCCTCTGCACCGGCTTCTTCTAAACAGACAATAAATGAGGAAAAATTAAGCATTTAGCTACGTTTTCATTTATTGTAGCATTCTTCTAGTTAATTTTGAATCTCACATAGCAGGTCATATTTATCCCCAACATAAAAAGATATGAAATTATATTTTTTGCCTAAAATTTTTCTCAAATAAAATAAGATTATTTTTTACTTTTTTGATTTATTTAATACCGTATCATTATTGTAAAGTAATTCAGAACACCCTGTCCAGACAAAATGATTTTTTTCATCAATTAAATTCAGTTTAATTAATACTACCATGATGTGTTTTTACAAATTAGATAATTGTATTTTTTCTCAATTTATGACTTCTATAATAAATAATTATTATTTAAATATTACATAAATGTTTTCTTACATTACTAAAAAAAAAATATTACATTTTCTTTCAGGTTATTTGTTGCAATTAGCACTATTTTCAATACAGATTTTTCATTTATGAATATAGAGAAGTAATAGAGCTTGCAAAATAGCAATACCTATACATTAATATCTGGACAGTTTTTGTAAGGTGGTACTAGAATTTAAAATATCTATGATGACTTCCGTATAATAAATTCCAATAAATTGCAACTAATTACTATTATTATAAAAATAATAATGATAAAACAGTAATTATTTAATATGTCATGTATGGTAATTTCCCAGGAACATTTGCATAGCTAAGAAACATTTACTTTGTCACCATGCCTTTCTCACATACACAACATCCATCTTACCAACCCGGAAATACCTCATCATATCAAGGAATATAAATCCAGCTTTGTCAAAATCACTCACAACATAATCACTGAAGGCAGCATGCAAAACCCAAGAATGAGGAGGGAGGGAGTAAGGAGAAATGGGAGAACAGAAAAAATAGGGAGAAAGGGGCTAGGAGGACAAGTGAGGAGAAGGAATACAAAGATGGCTGAGCCTTACCATCTCTTCAAAGCTAGCAGTGCCAGCAACTCTGTGAATTCCAGCAACACAGAATGACAACCAAAGGGTTTTGTTGTGCGTGTTTAATAAGTTAACCCACAGAGGGATGCTTTCTTTTACATGTCTTCCACCATTTTTTACTGTATTACACCATAATAAGCATTGATTTTAAAAAAGTATTTCAAAGCCAATGGTATGAAGAGGAACTTAAAAAGATAAATAGTAGTTCAATGAAATAGCAGGACTCATAATGACAATAACTCAGGAGAGAATCGTCCAAAAAGTCCTGACTGAAGACTATAGGTGCCCAGCCCCGACTGTCCAAATTAGTTTACTCTGGAAAGAGTCAGAACAAAGACACAGTTAGGAAAGTAAGGAAAGAGATTAGTTAAGAGTTTTGAGTTCGTTGTTCAATATCATGATTTCATAGCTCTGTTTTAGCATTTGACAGACTCAATATGTGACCGCAGAAGCAGAAGACCACTGCGCTTAGTGCTATTAGCAGGCTAGTCTTTTTGGACTGGACTGCAGTGATAATTAGATGATCACAGGTAGGGGAAGAGGGTCGTGACTCGTAAGAGAGAATGGGAGTGCACAGGGGTGCAAACGGATCATATAAATGGTTTATTCAAGAGGAGAGTGACACAGTGTCAAAGAGAACAACACCCGGTTCTGATTAACAGGCTTTCTGACAAATAGGATCAGGGGATCAGGTGGGTTAGAAGGGTAGGACATGAGGACAACTACTCAATCCAATCTCAACGACACCAAGAGAAAATGTACAGCACTTCTTCAAAACCAATAAATAAGGCTTCCTCTGCCTTTTTAGCTCACCTTTCTGGTTTTCTATTCTAAGCTCTCAATAAACAAGAATTTTGTTTTCACAGTTAAGCCATGAGATAATCTACCCGCCCATTGTAGTGCTATTATAGGATATTTGTAAAAAAAATTAAAATTAAGTTGATCCTACTTGGCATAGAGCAAATATTAATCAGATCAGGTCATAATCTTTGTCCAGTGTTTTGCAGCTATCACCCAATAAGATATCAGGATTGATTTAAAGGGAGGAGACGAGTGTGTTCGGGGGCGACCATTTAGTTACCCTCCGAGTCTGACCCTCAGAAAACAAAGCTATAATACATTTACAGATTACTCATAAATAACTCAAACATACTTGTTATGCAGCAGTTCAGACAATGCAAGTTAAAGCACAAGTTAGTTTTAGCAAAACAAACTAAATGGATTCCACTAACAAACAGATGTGTTGCATAGACCTTTAAGTTAATTTAAATATCAAAGTTATTTATTATGGTAGATCATGGAGAGTTTATGACAAAATCACATATAAACTCACCATCACCATCCTCCCCACCTAAAAAGAACAACAAAAACATAAAATGTTACATTATAATCTGAAATCTGAACCCTGAAGTTGCTGTATAAAGCTTTCTGTCAACAGTCACTTGCTCACATTAGACCGTTGTGTCCGCTTATTTAAAATACTTGAATGAGAGAGTGTGTTTTAATGCTGCAGTCATTTAGATAAGACCGTTTAATAGTGTTTGGCTCGGACGCAGGAGTGTTAGAGAAGCTTGGATATGATACAAATATTCAATGTGGTGGATGTGGTTTTGGCAAGACTGAAATGTGTACTAAGATGGCAACATGTCTTTTGTTGTGGTTGTAATTATGTGTTGGAAGGGCAACAATGGATTATTTATTGGCACCTGCAGTGGATCTCGTAGATAAGGTGCAGTAAATAAGATCAGCAGTCCTGATGCCACAGAGAATGACACTTTTAGGGTTACTATCAGTGATATGTGAAAAAAAGCATTGGTTTTCATTTAATATCCACAACAAAAGGCCAAAGATTATGTAAATGTATCTTTCACCTTCACATTTCACTATAAACTACTCATCCGAATACTAAAAGACAAGTTGCAATGCTGAAAGCAGAACTGACTCTGTGAAAGCAAAACCAAACTTACTCTTGGGCGGCCATGGTTTGGGTGTCCATTCAGACTTGGGTCGAGCACTAATTTCAGAAATACGATCAGCAAAGCGTTCTTTGTCCGTTACAACTGTTTTGTAAACCTATCATAGAATTGAAAAAGATATTAATTCAACAAATTTATGATCTGACATCAATCTATATCAATGGTTTGAGCTTTTTCCATACTTACATACGTCAAGGAACCGGCGAAGGCTCCACCACAGAGGATGGCGTACAGGATATTATCACCTGAGCCACCAGGAACTGAAGACATGAGCCTCCGTGGAACGACTGCATAGACAACAGAGGCATAAGGGAACAATTTTAGAACAACATGTCCCCCGCAGGGCGCATGTGTCGGCCACATTTCTCTAACTCTCTCTCTCTAAGAGTTTTAATAGTTTAGGCTAAAAGAACCAAAATAATATAAAGCCTGGCACAGAGATGACCTCCATGGCATTAATATGGAGGTCCTGAGCTGCTTCCTGACCAGTAGGTCACTGCCTGATTGGATTCCTGTCAATGGTTTTAGGTACCTATAAATATGCCTGTCAGCATTCATCTGGATTATTAACTGCATTAAAAATTGCACACTTCCCTACTACATAATTGGTGAAAAACAGTATGTGACAAAAGTAGTATGTCCGAATTCACAGTACTCATAAAAGAGTAGGCAAAGATGATCTACTTCTTCCAATGAGATTTTGAAGTGTGGATATGACACTTCACTATCCCATGAGGCCACAGGAGAGGATTTGTGAATGGCAGTGAAGAGACAACTGACGCTGGTATGTTGCATGATAATGACAACATGGCGAATATACGTCCAGATTACATTCATTCTATATAGAACGTACTTTTTTAGCGGCCGTGAAGTAATTACTTATTCAAAATAAGTGCCTACTGCCTACTTAGAGTATGCAATTTTGGACACAGCCATTATGTTTTTGCATTTCCATGACTTTAAATTCAGTAACTCTGAACTACTTTTTACCTAGATAATTGTTTAATAACCAAATATTCTATTTTATACACTACAATTGAATGAATTGATCTTAGTTCAGACAGTTCCTTGTCCTAAAAAAGATTTAGAATACCATCAGTGCAGTACAATCATGATGATTGAAACACTGACATGGTAGAGGAGCTTTTTTTCAGGAGTGTCTTCAATATTCTCATTAAGATAATCCAGTCACTTGTGTCCAGCTAGAGTAAATGGGTTCTAGACACCTCCGGGTTATATATACCATCTAATCTGTTAATCTTTCCTAGGAGTCAAAGGGTAAAGAAAAACTGAAAGTGAGACACGCTTAGTTAGACCACTGGGAACCAACTTGAGTTTTCCAATGTCAGATGTTGGTCAATATCTAGGTTGGTTATGACCAATACAATACCTATATTTCCAATAAAACAATAAGACACAACTGCTGAAATTAAACAAACATTTTTTTCACACAATAATGATTTTCACAATATGTTCATCTACTGTAGGTCTTATATGGACACCTGGTGGTGTGGAATTGGATGCAGCATCAAACAAAAGGCTTTCAGTTACAGATGCTACTAGAAATGCCCTGTTTGCAGAAAGTCCAATACTATTTTTATTTTTAACAATAGGCCTGCTATATTAAAATGATAGTTCTCCATTTTACAACATTATCATCATTTACTCAACTTAATGTTAGTTATGTTAGCATGATCTGTTTTTTTTTTTAAACGTCTATCCTGCAAATCACCCTCCAAAAAAGATTAATCACAGCTTGATACTGGAACGGTTGAGCGGACAAGAATTAAAGTGAAAGGTTTTAAGCAAGTGGTGTCTGACAAGTCCAGCTGTTAATGGCTATTTGAGGAGATATTTAGTGGGTAGGACAGACTAAATCTATGCTTATGTTGCTTTTTTTCAACAGATTTCTCATGATGTCTGCATTACAAACATGCTAACCTAGATTTTCACATACATTGATTCATCTAATACAGTCCAGCAACAACAAGGGCAGACAAGCGTCTTGCTTTAAGAATGTGTCTTTGTTTATTTAAACAACTAGGGTTTACCAACAGGGGGAAAATGCAAGAGCTAAATTCCTTACAATAACAATAAAAGCATAAATGTTTAAAAGAATGGGAGTTTGAGTGACAAAAAAAAAAGTAGAAAACCCTGAAGCAATCATTAATTTGGGAATAGCATACTACTAGAGCTAGCAAACAAAAATTCTGCTGGATGAGTAGTATCTATTTATCTAATAAATACGTACTAGTCACAATTGGAATACATATAGCTGATATCTGAATGATACATCTCAATAGAAGTCAATGGCAAAAATTAAGAGTGTTACTAGTAACAATTAAATGGTTCCTAGTCACTACTGAAATAAGTACAAGCATTTAATAAATTAGTAATACTAATAGTATCTATTTAAAAGTTACTAGTATCCACACTGAAAAAGACTTGAAACTATTTTCACTCAGAGATTTACAAAGCCCCTAAAGGGCCATTGTGGAGAGGGGAAATGAGATGATAGAGAAAATAATAAGTCAATGCTTTTGTGTTCTCTCTTAAATGTTTTGGGTTTCCCAGATTTCTTTACAAGCAAAAGCAACGTTTCTTTGGGGAACACTATTTTATTTTTATTTATTTTTTGCGAGGGAATGCAAAGGTTTTGCGAGATATACTGTATACTTTATTAGTACTGTATACTTTATATTTATTATAGAAATTGATAGTAACTTTTAAAAAATTATTACAAAGAAATAGAAAAACTGAAATAGTAGCCTATGTTCTACTTCACATTTTTTTGTACTGAATAGGTGGCCATCTAATAAATAAATAAATAAATAAATAAGGTACTAGTACCTAAATAATAACCTAATAGAATTGATACTAGTAGAATAAAAAAATATTTTTTTAGATAGAATAATTGTTAAAACGGCTTGCCATACACAGCCACCGAGTTCCATAGGTCCGCGTTCAGAACGACCACGTACACAACCACGTGAGCTATACGTGAAACACATAACACCCTTAGAACACTGAAGGTCAAAAATCAAGCGGAGTGTGAATATTTTTAAACCATGATGTCCAAAATAAAAATTCAGCCGATTCCCTATTACGCAAGTTTGTGTTTCATAATCCATTTAATGACCACAGAATGAATTTGACAGACATTAATCGAATCATATTCAAGAGTGAAGATTCCACAACTAATCTAACTTTTCACAACGTTTAAAACGCAGAGATAGTTCGTGCATTTTGAATTACAAATCTGTACAATATTAATATTACTGCAGATTTCCAGTTCCCAAGATGGCTACATTGTGAGCTTTGTGCCAGGCTGCGGTTTAAGATGTGTACATTGTGTTCCCTGCAAATAACACGGCGAACATGTGTTAGTAGTAGTAGGAGGTGTGTAAACGACTGGCAATAAAACTTGACGAATTATCTAAAGAGCCATTAAAAAAACAAAAGTGAAGTACCAATAGGCTCCGACTGACCTTCATGTCCCCTTAACCCTAAACTACATGCCATCGGGCCAAGCAATTGTAACGTTACATTATAATACAAATAAGCTCAAACACATTTGCAAGTCGAAATGCGTGAAATAATACAAGTAGCAGATCACGAAAGCCCAAAACACACCGAATACACTGCAAATTATATGACTAATAGACATAAACAAAACTTAGAGACAGATAAGACGGTCCTCACCATCTCTGTAGAGGTGAGCACGGTTGATGGACAGTCGTGCCAGAGATCCACCACACCTCTGCCAGGATGCTCTGCACGCAAACATGGTACAAACTGCCACTGCCACGGGAGGAAAGCAGCGTGAGAGTCCAATGGAGACGAAATGAATGACTGTGTGATAGTGCAGAAAAATGCAGAGGCCAGAGGGGGAGGAGTGAACTTAAGGGGACGTCTCCCCCTCCCTCTAAACAGGATTTACTGGCACGATAGAAGAGCCCGGAGATTTTTAAATGTAACTCCGATTGTATTCATCTGAACGAAAAATGTCATATACACCTAGGTTGGCCTGAGGGTGAGCATTTTTGGGTGAACTATCCCTTTAAGTTAGTAGGCTATATGGTTTTGGTTATTTTCATCCCAATTCGTATCTTCCAAGAACATTCAAATGGAGATTTAAGTGACAACCTAATAATAAATACATTGTCTAATGTTTTTGTTAAAGTTTCATAACCGAAAAGTGTTTCCAGAATGTTGCAGAATAGATTTTGTGACAACCATGCTACTTTAGAATGTTTATTATATTATTCTGTTGAATATGTCTAAGTACACAATGTACCAGGAGACAAAAACCAGGGGACAATTAGCAAGAATGATTCTGTTATTGCTTTGCGTATAAACCACATCATTACACTGAATTGAATGGAACAAAGGGAAGCCATATGTATTTAATATAAAACATCTCTACAACTCATGTTCACTGGAGCCAGGAAAGAGTGTCTAGAGGCAAGTTACATATACACAACTTTATTGTACAGCAGAGGAACATTGAAACAGGAAAAACAGAAGATCCACGAAGCATAGAGCAATTAATGCCCTAAAAAGGGGAGAAAATACATTATAATTGATTATTACTTCATTAGCATGGCATTATCTTATGTAAATATGGATCAATTAACAGGCATGTTATTTAGTTATATATATACTTCAACAACAGACATGCATTTTAGATAACTGCTTCAACAACTGGAGTTAGATGAAACTGAAAAAGAAATTGGTAATGGTTTTACTTACATAGCTTTGTGAATTACTCTAACCCATTCCTTGTTTTGTACTCACGCACATCAGTGCTGTGTTGCTTGAACAGCTGGTGGGGAACAGAGAGGGTATTTAGGAAACTTAAAAGCAGGTGTAAGTTAGTGTGCATGTATGAGATATCATTTAAATGGAGTTACCAGTGCCCACAAGACAGCTGTACTTCCAAACGCCAGTCCTACTCTCAGCATGTTTGGCTTGGAGGGATCAGGTTTGGATGCTGTGTAAGCATTTCTACTAACCACTGAAAAAAAGAGAAAAGCGATCATCAAAACAATCTATATTTAATGCAGTCTGATTTTTAAGACAATTTCAGTACCTGTTATATCTAAGTTGATAGTTTGTATATGATTGGATTTATTATCAAGAAGACAAAAACAAAATTTGTGGAAACAAATCTTTGTCCTTTGCTTAAGTTAATTTACCAACACCTAAATATATATATATATATATATATATATATATATATATATATATATATACCTCATACAGGCATTATTATTACAACTAATGCATTGGGTGCTGTGTTGCTAGTCTTGCTAAGCTAAGAAAGGTCAGGCCATAACGGTTAACGTTACTCCTTTGCTAAGATAAGGCGAGTGAACCAATTTACCAAGTAAATGTACTCGGACTATAATGTACGCCGAGTATAATTCGCATTGCTTAACTCACTCTTGTTGACAGTTGATGTCCGCAGTAATAACCGGCCGAGAAGCATTTTGATGATGTTTGCCTACCAGACAAAATTCGATCTGTGCTCGATTGTATTTCCTTCCTGCAGCAAGGAGGACTGTATGACCTAGTGGCACGTAGAGTAATCGATCATTGCAGCAGTGTAGACACTGCTGAGCGTTTTACTGCCCTCCACAGATCAAAGTTTTAACTAAATTCTTTCATACAGTCCTGTGCCATGCAAGAACTGAATGCTCGTCGTCACTGTGTCCAAACAAAGATAAAACAGAAAAAGCCTTGACTCCAAGTCCTGCCAGTTTAACAAAGAATATACTTCGTTCTGTCCTATACTTTCTGCATTCCAGGAAACAATGTGTCTCAAGACGCCCACATTCACAAGCCAGAAACATGCTACACTGCACAAAGAATAATTTAACCCACAACCTTAATCTACACATTTTAACTGAGTCCCTGTGGGACAAAAAGTTACATGAACATCTTTTCCTAACTTTTCCTAACTTTTGTGCTTGGAACAAAGTATACAGCAGTATACAAAACTATACAAATGCATAAGCTACACCAGAGTGAACATAACAACATTCAAAACTCTATTTCATGAAAAATATTAAGTCCTCTCTGTAATTTAACAATATTTTTGTGAATGAGAAATTCAAAACAATTCAATTCAAAACAATTTCCCAAAACAATAAAAAGGGAAAAATAATTGAATAACTTGAATATGTAAAAAATGAATATTAAACTTTTAAATAAAAAATAATTATTTATGTTTTCATTGGAATAATACATGAATATATCAAAATATTGGCACATTTTAAAGTTTTCTTTCTAATTCAAATTTTCCATATTCACTCAAAAAATTATTGGGTATTCACAAATAATAGACAATAGATTGCTTTTTTGTTCAACAAAATCTCAGGAATAATCAATATGTAAACGAAATCCCCCAAACACTCTTAGCTGTAAATAATTTTAAATGTAACCTTTTTTACTTTATTATTTAAACAGCCAAGTTAACATTTCTAAATACATTCGTCCACAATAAGCAGTTATGGGTAGTTGTTTCACCTATAATATGTTTATTTTAGTATGTAAGAATAAAAATATGTCCTGTCTCAGAAACATTGATTAGGCTATATTATAATTATAATAAATTCAAAAGGCAAACTGTCATTTTATTACACGTTGAGTATTTATTTGTGTTTTAATTTTATAATATATTAAAATAAAATAATATATTCATCCCCGCCTCGGAAATGCTGCACACTCGACGCATGCGCAGTTCAGCGTTTGACCCGGGGAGAAGCACCGTCGCCATTTTGGTTCTGAAGGGGGGCCTGCTGTCACCACGTGAAGTCGAGGAGCCCCAGACAGCGAAGTTCGGGGGGGCTTTTACGATACAGCAGACAATCCGGCCAGAGGATCGCGGATTCCGATTCATGATTAGAGCAAAGTCACGGTGATCAACACTCAAAAGCTAGAAGCATGCCTTCGATAACTCTACCGCCGAAGGAGAACGCTCTCTTTAAGAGAATATTGGTAAGTTGGGGGAAATATATCTGCAAACGAACGCTGGATTGTTAATAATAGAAATGAAGCGTGTGCCAGTCGCCTTCCTATTTTAGCCAGGATCTCTTTCTGCTGGTCTCACGAGAAACCTTCTAAGAGTATTTTGCAAGCTAAGAGAGAGCATTGGCGTTGCTTTGAACTCGTAACATGACTAATAGCTCATGCACGTTCACGCACTTTGAGAGCAGATTAACTTGTCTGACACCGAGCAGCTAACTACCTTAGCACGTTAGGCGCAAAGATCAGTGATTTGATTGCTGTGGCCGGAATAACCATTAAATAGTGCTATAAAGTCGCTTTATAAATCTGTAACGTTACCAATAATATCATGTGGTTTGAGAGTTACATGCTTTGAATTATGTCAAAACTCGGTAGTTAAATCGATTAGTCACCACGCAAGTTAACAGTATTAAAGTTAATGTATTTAAAGCAACACCAGCCCCCAAATAATAACAGTGCAGTAAGGCAATATTGCAATACTTAAATTAGTGTGTACAGAATTGTTACGCAAATGTTATAATAAAGTAAAAAAAATATTTTTAAATACTTTAAATCCATACTTTTATTATTGTGTATTGACACTTTTATTAGTACCTGAACACTACCCCTCAAAAACTGCTGTCAGGTGCTAACTGGACAAACTAACTCATTAACGTTAATTGTGTGGTGGTTATATCAGGGAGTGGGACGTTATCATACTTGATAGATTTTGGTTAACACAATTTTGTGTAATGCTAGATGAGTAATTTTTTATATTAAGTGCCAGCAATATTGATTAACCCCGTTAAAGGTAGGGTTGACAATTTGTTTTATAAACATTTTTGTTATAATGGTTGAAATCTGTCTTTAAATCCTGATAGCAATCAATAATAGAAGTGGTCTTAATATTAAAACGTGTACATATATCTTATGTGGAAGTCTCAGAAGTCAGGACCAAAAAAAAATGTTTGTCCAATCATAGCATTCGGTCCAAATACATTGATATGATATCCTACCTGCCTGTCAATTGCATGTATTTCCATACTTCCAAGCACCCTCATGCAGACATGTCATTGCATTGTAGACACAGTCACCGGGCACCGTAAACAAACAGCAGTCATCTTTTATAGTTCCACCTGAACCAAAACAATGAGCTTTGCTGCTTTCACGCCATGTCGTAACCATAATTATAAGATGGCAACCTGTGATGTTTTACCCGGAGCTGTTCACGTCCCTAGACTCGGATTTATGCGTTTCTATGTCAACACTATCAATGCCGAAATGAAAGTGCAGCAGTCAGGTACAAGTAAGTGTTCTGCAAGTTAAGTTTGTTATTATGGTGATGTTATGTGCTTTAATTAAGATATGAGGTAATTTCACGCTGTTTCTTGTCTCTTTACACCTTGGAGAATCTGCTGCGCATGTAAGTGTTTTGGTGCTGTTCTGTTTTGATTCGTCCACATGTTTTTGAAGAAGTGGCTCTGAAGAATGGGATTTCATGCTTTCAAAGCTAGGTTAAAATTAAGTTTAAATGATTATTAGTTAGAATTTGCTTTTATAAATTTGAAATTTATCATTTGTGAATAATTATAAGAGTACACTTTTATATAGATGGACACAAAGAAACTGATACTCTTTGGCTAAAAGCTATAGAATCTTAATTGTGATTTCATAAGTTTTTAATATAGTTCATACAGAAACCAAAAGCAAATGTGTTCTGGGAGACTAGCTTGACAGGTTGGCTGTGTCTCAAAACCTATTACGCTGTACACAGTTAGGTCTAGTTTTAAGTCTAGTTAGGGTTTGAGACAAAGCTCGTCATGTAGAGAGAGAACTAATGGAAATAGTCTCATACATCCATCCTAGTGTAATGAGGCACTTTTGTTCTTATGAACTTCTTTGTGCTTCTGGAAATTGTATTAGGTTATAGTGACTCAACAGCTGCTTGTCCAGTCTTGGCTCTTAATAATGTGTATTAATGACCAATCTTGAAACAGCCCCAAGTAGTTGTCATTACTGATTATTAGACTATCCTGATTTTTCTTGTTCCAGAATGCCAAATATTAGACTTTTTTTAATTTTCTAACATCTGTTTCTCTTCTGGCACATGGAGGGAGCTTGAATTGCTAGAAATCTTTATTGCCATTACAATTCTTTCCAACTCATACATAAATTTTAGTCATGATAATGTGAACAGCAGCGCCTAATGAGCTCTGTCCATTAAACATGCTTATGTTAGAAGGGCATTCCTTCACGTTACTGTTATGTCGATATTTGGCAGACAGCTTTCATGGGATGTCAAAACTGTTGTGGTGACCAAAGTAGATTGGAATCTGTTTGTAATCAATGTCTCACCATCATAGCCTTTTTTCTTCTGAGCCTGCCTCAGGGGTCTTAGTAGCATTGTCATGATTCCCAATTTGCTCTTTGTACAAGTATGGAATTTAATTTGAGTAATTTCCAGGTCTGGATAAGTACAAAATCAGGAATTTCTCAAATTTGTAGTATGCTTCCCATTCAATAAATCACACTAAGTTTTTTGCATTGTTACTTTTGATGTGACACAAAGTCTCAGTTTTCAAATTATGTCCATTTTATTACAAAATTCAAACTATAAATACAGTTTTGGTGCTCTTTAATGTTGTGTGATGGTCAGTTTGTCTCTCCGCCTCAGTTCAAGCGAAGCAGAAGCACGTGAACCGATCATTAACGAACATCAGAAGGAATGTCGAAAGATACAGTACAACTTGCCGAAATCTGTATCATGTTACATAATCGTTAAGTGTTTCAACTGCAAGAAGACATCAATAAAACAGTTTGTAATGTTACATTTACCTCAGAAAAGCCTTTCAATGACCATAAACTTGTTAGTCAGCTTGAAAAATGAACGCTAGAGGAGCATTTTGCTAAATATAATTCACTACATTGCATATTTATATCAAATCGTGTAACGTCAATATCCAGTCCTAAGTGCAGAGTGTTTTCATGCTAAAAGTTTAGTGATTACTGATCACCTAAATCAGACCTAAATCAGTTATTTCGAGAAAAACATATTTACAGATGACTAATGTTTACCAAAAATAATGTTGTATATGAACCATTTGTGTTAAATGTGGTGTGAAAAATAGTTTGGAGGTGTGGAAATTTGTGTCTGGAAAAGTATGGATTTTCGAAATGGAAAATGTGTAGGAACTTTGCATTGTGAAGTACTTTACTTAGTTACATTAAATATACAGCAGATCTGTAAGGGGGACGTTGTTACAGAAGGTGTAGCCGCCGCCTTCTCACATTTTTTTCTTGATTATCCAGCACGTCTTTGCAGGAGTTATCATAGAGTTATCATAGTGTGCATTGGTTATGCATCTCACACCTACTTTCGGTGAGGTTTTGGCTTGATGTTTCTGGTTTGAAGTGTTCAGAAGCTGTACATCTCTAACCACACACCTCTACTGTACTTTCATTTTGCCTAATGCTCAATGAAAGTGTTTTTAGTGAGCATGCTTTTCCCGTTTTATGTCTTGCAGAGATGCTACGAACACAAGCAGTACAGAAATGGCCTCAAGTTTTGCAAACAGATCCTGTTCAACCCGAAGTTTGCAGAACACGGAGGTAAGGCCATTTTCGGACATTAATTACTTCATTTTCTCAGCTTTTTGAATAATTAAATTGGTTGAGCACATGATCATCTCTTTTTTCCCCTCATCCCTCAGAGACCCTCGCAATGAAGGGACTGACTCTGAACTGCTTGGGCCGAAAGGAGGAGGCGTATGATCTAGTGCGACGAGGTTTACGAAACGATCTGAAGAGTCATGTCTGTATCCTTAACACCTTTCCCATTGACGGTAGATTCATGAAAAGCATTGTCAAAAGAAGTATTAGTCATTTTTGCGTACGTATGAACGTACGTAACTACTAGGGAATGAAACCCAGTTTGAGGTACTTTGCATATTTTAATTCCTCAACCTTAACCTCAAAAAAGTTATTTAAAAAAGAGTTAAGCGTCACCGTTATTTATTATTTTTCTTCAATTATTTATTTATTTTTTTTACATGTAGAATATTGAAAATATTGTAGATATTTCTTGTTGTTAAATTTATCGATCACACAACTTAAAATAAAAGTCATATTGATGTAATCATAACATTTTGGCTAGACCTACATACAAGCACTGCAAACCTTTTTTTTTTTCATTTAAAAAATAGCAATCACAATTTTTAGTAGAAAAATTGATCAGAATTTGATTCCTACACCACAACCCCCTAAAATAAAAAAGAATTCAGCAATAGGCGCTGTGCAGTTTCCTGTCCTTAACTCTTCTTCAGGTTGGCACGTGTATGGTTTGCTTCAGCGCTCAGATAAGAAGTATGACGAGGCCATCAAGTGCTACAGGAATGCTCTTAAATGGGACAAAGACAATTTGCAGATCCTCAGAGATCTCTCACTGCTGCAGATCCAAATGAGAGACCTCGAAGGTTACCGGGTAAGTTATTTTGAATGGAAGTGCTTGTATAACTATGTCAGGAAATTACTATGTTCCATGGAAAAAGCCAGTTAAAATAGTGTTGATTTTATATTTTTTCCAAGTCATCCCTTCACTTAAATTGTTACGGTGATATTATGAACATTATAAGAAGTGTCACTTCTCATTTCTCTCTCACAGGAGACCAGGTACCAGTTACTGCAGTTGCGTCCAGCTCAAAGAGCCTCCTGGATTGGATATGCCATTGCGTACCACCTCCTGGAAGATTACGAAATGGCGGCTAAGATAGTGGAAGAGTTCCGCAAAACACAACAGGTATTTTTTCATCACTTCCTTACAGTTATGTCATCTGACTGTTTATTAATGTGAAATACTTTTTTGTATGCCACTGAGGATTGTGGATGGTTGTATTTCAGACGTCTCCAGAGAAAGTGGATTACGAGTACAGCGAGCTTTTGCTGTATCAGAATCAGCTGTTGAGGGAGGCCGGGCTTATCAAAGAAGCCCTTGATCACCTGACCAACTATGAAAAACAGATCTGTGACAAACTGGCTGTAGAGGAGATACGAGGTGCGTTTTTATAAATGTGTCGGGGATGTTCTGTTTAATAATATGTCAGTTATTGGCTGATATTGGTCTTGTATTTATGATTTTTTTTTCAGCTGATTGGATGTTTAACTTTGTATGCTTTCCTTTTTTACTTATAGATTAACATCTAATGCAACACTGTTAAGTTTTAGCAAATCTCAAAATGTATATTCATATTTAGTACTTATACATTTTCTTTTGTTATTTATTTGTTCAAAAGGGGTCAGTAAGATTTTTTGTAATGTTTTTGACGCTAATCGAAGATGCATTTATTTGATAACGATACAGAAAATTAATATAATATCGAAAAATATTATTACAAAATGAAATAAAATTTAAATTTTCTTTATTCCTGTGATGCAAAGCGAAATTTTCAGCTTATTACTCCAGTATTCAGTGTCACATGATCCTTCAGAAATTCAATTCAAATTTATTTGTATAGAGCTTTTCACAATACATATTGTTTCAAATTGCCTTTCAGAAATTTACATGGAAAACTACATTTAGTTAATCATGTATTGATTAATTAATCATTCTAATATGCTGATTTAATGCTCAAGAAACATTTCATATTATCAATGTTGAAAATAGAATCTTTGTTGAATCGTATGATCAAAGAACATCATTTATTTTAGATAGAAATATTTTGTAACATTATTATCTGTATTGCCCACTTTGATCAGTTGAATGCGTCCTTGCTGAAAAAAAGGATGAAATTCTCTTTAAAAAAAATCATACTGACCCCAAACTTTTGAATGGTAGTGTATTTAATTTATCTTGACAAAACAACACCATTTAATATGAATCAGTATATTACCGCTGTTAGGGTGAAGCATCCTTTTGTGTGTTGTCTGGGGACTCATTTATCATGCGCTGTCGCAGTTTCTCTAAAGCAAAGTGTGTTGGTATATGTGTAGGAGAGCTGCTTCTGAAGTTAGACCGGGCTGGTGAAGCTACGGAGGTTTACCGCCGACTGTTGGAGAGAAACCCTGAGAACTGGAGCTACTATCAAGGGCTGGAAAAAGCACTCAAACCAAGTAAACACATTATCCTGAACCCAGCAAACCTTGTCTGATTTTCATTTCTATTAGCCCTTATTATGTCATGCTGCTTTCAGAGAGTGTCGAGGAGAAGCAGAAAATCTATGAAGATGCCTGGGTTAAGTATCCTAAAGGCCTGGTGCCAAGAAGACTTCCTCTCAGCTTCCTCACAGGTCAGTCTTGTCAAATCAATAAGGCAGTTATGCTCTCATAATGTGTCCATGTATATGACCGCTTTTTTGTTTATCGCAGGTGAGAAGTTTAGAGAGTGTTTGGATCGCTACCTGAGGATGAACTTTAGCAAAGGATGCCCTCCTGTCTTTACCACACTCAAATCACTCTACCACCACAAAGACAAGGTGAGATGACAAAATGACCTAGAGAAGTGTAGACATTTGTGCACTTCAACAAATTCGAAAAATTCTTTCCGTCTTTTGCAGGTAGCGATTATTGAGGAGTTAGTTGTGGGCTATGAAAAAAGTTTAAGAACCTGTAAAATGTTCAACCAAAATGGTGAGTACTTGCAAACCGATTTTAATGACCGATGGCAATTGAAGTAATAATATTATTGGAATAGTATTTTAGCCTATAGTTAAATAACTGTTATGCACATGTTGTGATGTAAAGCCCTTTGAATTACAATTGTGTATGAATTGTGTTGTATAAATAAACTTGCCTTGTAATGGTGTGGACGGTGCAAAATTTCTCACTGTGGACATGTTGCTTAATTTGTAGATGATGGGAAAACAGAGCCACCCACCACTCTTCTGTGGGTTCAGTTTTTCCTGGCTCAGCATTTCAACCATATCAGCAAACAGACGCTTGCCCTCGAATACATCAACGCAGCCATTGAAAGCACCCCAACCCTCATAGAGCTCTTCCTCATCAAGGCGAAGATATACAAGGTAAAACACACTCAGGTCGAAGAAACAAACCGAGGTACTTTGGATCAGGAGTTAAATTAACACGGCGACTTTTTGTGACTTTGTTATTAATACATATTGTGACTATACAAATCACAACAAATAAATAGGAAAATGAGCAGTATGCTAGCTGGAGCCATTTACTTCCAGTCTTTGTGCTAAGCTAGGCTAGCGGTGGGTGCGTCAGAGATGGAGATGGTAAGGGTATGTATAGACTTATCTAGCTCTGGGGGGATACGGGAAATAAGCTAAAGTCCCAATAATTTGTCGTGCTTCTTTAACGAAATGACACTCCTTTACGTTTGAGAAGTGTTTCAAAATATTCTCGAAGACAGAACCTGAACCATTGAACAGAACTTGAGAGTGACTTATTTTCCACCTCGCTCTTGTTCTCTTGAAAGCATGCGGGTAACATCCGTGAAGCTGCTCGGTGGATGGACGAGGCCCAGGCTCTGGACACTGCTGACCGCTTCATCAACTCTAAGTGTGCCAAGTATTTGCTCAAGGCTGGCCTTATCAAGGAGGCTGAAGAGATGTGTTCCAAGTTCACACGGGTTAGTGTGGTTAAGCTCAAATGATACTACTTATTGCTTATACACTACCAGGGCTTGACATTAACAGCTGCCAACCCGATTTCAGGTGTATAAAGCAGTCGTTCCTACTAGCCACTTAGGCAGACTAGCCACTTAGGCGAGTTAAATTATATATATAATAAATATGTACATTTTTAAATTGTTCTCTTTTAAACTATTGTGCGTTATTTAACTAATTCTCGCATAATTTCTGTTCTCACCACACATAAAGCCACCTCTTAGTACTAAATTGAGTGTTTTTTTTTTTTGCCCTGCTTATTGTGCTTAAAGTGTCAAATACACACAAAGTAATGTCAAAATGCCGGTCTTGGCGAGTATTCATGTAAACAGTCAGGTATGTTTTAAGTAAACTTAAAAAGTTGAGAAAGGAAATGCAGGTGTAACAGAATGATAGACCTGTGCCTCAGGTTTTAAAGTGATGGAAACCTAATGTACCTGCTGTGAAATTGAAAGCAAGCAATATGGGAAAAGCCGTTTTACACCCTTTTTTTTGCTGGTGAGCAAAAAAGTTAATGTCTTGCCCTTTACACTACAAGTAAAAAATTTGGGGTCTGTTAGATTTTGTTCAAGACATTAATACTTGTATTCACAAATAATGCTTTAAACTGACCTTAAGTGACAGTATAGACATTTAGAAAGTTACAAAAGTTTTTTTTTTTTTTTTTTTTTTCAAATAATGCTGTCATTCTCATTAATCAAAGAATCCTGAAAAAAAATCTATCACAAATTCAACTTTGCCTTAACAGGAATAATTTTCCTTTTAAAATTTTAAAACAGATAATCATTATTTTAAATTGTAATAATATTTCCCCGTATTAGAGTTTTCACTATTTGATTGGTTAAATGCAGCCTTTATGAGCATAAACAACTTGAGCATCAAAAATCTAAAATCTACCCAAACTTTGAGTTCTGAGTATGTTCCTTTAGCTAATATATAAAGTCCCATTAAAAGACAAGTTCATTCAGTTGGGGGAAATCCTGGCATTTATCTCGGGAGCTGTTTTTTTTTTTTTTTTTTTACTAGTAGTGCATCGGAATAGAGAGAGTCAATTACGTTGAAAGAATATATTTAGTAATGTTTGAGTGAATTTTTTCAGAAATTTCTTACCAAAAATAAAACCATTTTTATGTTAATGCCCACTTAACATAAAATCTGACTGGTAATGCTTTAACCGGTAATTCACTTAGCGCTTGTAACTAACTAGTGGGACTTGCTTTCGTTTTGACCTCACATATTGACCTTTTTAATTTCTCATATTTATTTTTCCAGGAATGATCTGTCTTAGTGCCAAAAACACATATTTCTGAGTGTATCTTATCTTTGTTGTTTCCTGCAGGAAGGAACATCTGCAGTAGAGAATCTGAATGAGATGCAGTGCATGTGGTTCCAGACAGAATGTGCTCTGGCTTACAAGTCCTTGAACAAATACGGAGAGGCGCTGAAGAAGTGCCATGAAATTGAAAGGGTAAATCCTACAGCATTAGACACTTTCAGATGTTTACTTCAACTTTGCATCTGTAGTTTAATACCTCAATGCTAAATCAGTTGGTTTGACACAAAGCTGGTCTGAAATATCCTGACACTTTCATCCTGCTGTTCACAGCATTTTGTGGAGATAACAGATGACCAGTTTGACTTCCATACATACTGTATGCGGAAGATGACGCTGCGCTCCTATGTGGATTTGCTCAAACTAGAGGATGTGTTGCGTATGCACCCTTTCTACTTCAAGGCAGCATGTACGGCCATCGAGATCTACCTCAGCCTTCACGATAACCCGCTCTCTGATGACAACAAGGAGTCGCAAGCGGACAACGGTACCCTCATCCAAACTCGACACACTCAAACCTCTAGAGGCCCATCCTTTCCTTTTGGAGAACGTATACAAAAATATGAGGTGGTTTTGTTTTCTGAAAAATTGTTTATTCTGTAGCCAACCTGACAGACAAGGAGCTGAAGAAACTGCGCAACAAACAGAGACGTGCCCAAAAGAAAGCCCAGTTAGAAGAGGAAAAGAAGAATGCTGAAAAAGAGAAACTGTTAAAGAACCAAAAGAAGAAAAAGGAAGAGGACGAGGAGGAGATAGGAGGACCCAAAGAGGAGCTCATACCAGAAAAACTTGCAAAGGTGTGTGTTGACATAGCCACTTGTTCTTTACAGGATAAAGTATTTAGATTTTTCTTCACATCCTCATGCTTTTGTCTGTAGATTGAGAATCCTCTAGAAGAAGCGATTAAGTTCCTGACTCCTCTTAAGAACTTGGTAAAGAATAAAATAGAGACACACCTGCTAGCCTTTGAGATCTACCTCAGGAAAGGTGACTATACTGATGACCCCAACATAGTGATCCTTAACGTTTCCGGTTCTGTGATTTAAAACTCAAAATGTGTGTTTGTGTTTGTAGAGAAGTATCTTTTGATGCTGCAGTCGGTTAAGAGAGCTTACTCATTGGACCCCGATCACCCCTGGCTCCACCAGTGTTTGGTGCGATTCTTCAAAGGAGGTACATAAAGGCGGACATACTTTCCTCACATAGGACAAACGCATACAAGTCCACTAAGATTGTTTGTTTTCAGTGTCGGACAGTAAGGACATGCCTGAGGCAGTGCAGACGGTTCTGAAGCAGGAGATCACAAAACTGTTTGGCGAGAGTGACCCAAAGACTTTCAACAAGAACTTCCTGAGCAAACATGCAAACTCAATACCACACAGAGTTGCAGGTACCCACTTGTGATTTTACTGATCTTTTAGAAAGTAATATTTTGGAAAAAGTACAGCATTCTTAGAAAAAGTACAGTTGTAAGTATACGATATCATTCGAAAGTTTTGGGTCTGTTTTTATTTTTAATCTTTTTAAAGAAATTAACAATTGTATTCAGTAAGGATGCAGTAAAATGAACAAAAGTGACAGTAAAGACATTTATAATGTTACAAAAGATTTCTATTTGAAATGAATGCTGTTCTTTTGAACTTTCTATTCATGAAAAAAAGTATTAGAAGTTCCACAAAAATATAAAGCAGCAGTTTTCAACTTCGATAATAAATGTTTCTTGAGCACCAATTGACCTTTGGCTAAGCCACGACCCCTCCACTCACTCGGACACACAGTCGACATTCGGGGACAGGTGCTATTGCAGCTGTCACAGTAGGAGACATTTTACAGTTGGTGATTTTTGGAGACAGAAGGATTATATATCATCTCAAAGTCACCTAAAGGGCCTTAACTATGCATTGGAGGGTTATATTAATATTTTTATTGTTGAGAAGGTTGATGAAAAGCTCCAGGCAAAAATGTACAGGTCAGAGTGTAAACGTGATAAACCGCATATCGTTGCCGTCACCGTTTGGTGCTACAGTATTTACATGAATCATTCAGCACAACATGGCTAACATTTGTTATCTCTGTTATTCACAGATACGTTAATGAAGCTAAGTGACATGATGTACAATGCAGTTAGAAGCTAATGTTAATGTTTCTAATGTTAGGCTAACGTTAGCCTTACGTTACGTTAGAGATTTTAAAGATAACATTCAAATATGTTGTTGACTTAACTTAGAACAAATGTAGACATCCTTGTTTAAATTTATCCACGTTTAGTTGGTGTTGTGGTCTACCGCATCACTTAATCCAGAGCAGACACTTATCTTGGTTGAGATGTGGCTTGGGAAAGGGTGGCTTTGACCATTTTAAACCTAAAATGACAAGAAAAATCAAATAAAAACTGACTAACTGCAATGCATTTCAATGAACGTGGAAGCAGAGAATGTCCGAGTGTATTGGGTTAGCTGCATTACGAGTTACATTTAAAAAAAAAATCTGTAATTTTAAAATAGTTTTTTGATCAAATAATTGCAGTCTTGATGAGTGTAATGTACTTCACAATACTTTTGCATTTAGAGTCTGCTTGTTTTGTATGCAGCTGCCAAGATGATGGTGTTTCTGGACCCGTCCTCTGAGAGCATGGCTGCTGAGCTGGCTACTTCTTTAAACGAGCCCCTAACAGGCAGTACCATTCAGGTACAAGAACTATTTCAGTGTACATTTGGTGATATTTCACAAGGAAAGAATGATGCTTCATCTCTCATTTGTATGTGACTATTAGACGTGCACCGAGGCTCTCCAGGCTTTGAGGGACGGCAGTCTGGGCTCACAGCAGGAGAAATTTGTGGAATCGTACCGTGTGGCTTGCCACGGTGTCTATCCCTACGCTGTAGCCTTCATGCCCCCCGGTTACCAGGACAACTCTGCGGTGACCACCAACGGAGACCTGTCCCCCTGCGACCACGAGGACATGCCCAATGAGATGTGAGCATTTCAGGAAGTGAGCAGGGTGGCCGTTTTATGGCCGTCAGCATTTTGAGACCAGACGCCCCACAGAGGTTGAGACTCCACTGCACTAACGAGACCAGTTACCTTCTGCCTTCGCATCTAATCACAGGAGCGAGCGAGCGAGCAAGCAATAGGGGAAAACCCCGTTTTACTCCTTTTTTTTCTTTCTATCTTGTTTTTTTTTCTTTTTTATATGGCCCATGGCGTCTCTTATGCTAGAACAGAATAAAACGGTATTACAGAGAAAGATTGATCAAGACGGTCCCAGTGAACTCATTGGGCCTAATTCCTGTTTATCAGACACATGCATCTTGCTTCTCATGTTTTTAAAGAGTAATTTATATAAAATAATATTAAAGAGAACCGATTAATATCAGGAGGAGCAATACTATTGGTCCTGGTTTGTCTTGCGTGGTCGTGTGCCAAACCTGTGGGGCGGACCTTTTAGATGCAGATGATGGCGCCTGGGGGCGGGGGGTGGGGGAGTGTGGTAGTGAATTAATGTGACATTGTGTTGCTGGGCACAAAGCAGTTCCAGGATCAGCCACCAGGCGGAGGCAGCAGTCGAAGACTACCGTGTCAATCGGGAGGTGACTCGGCCAATTCAGCCGATTTAAAGGTCACCTGGAGTGCCGAGGAGAGGCAGACGTGCATCTCTTTATTTTTTTTCTTCTCTTCATTCTCTTCTGCCTTTCGGTTATTCAGTGAACATCTAAGAGGCGGCAGTGGCTTCTGTTGGACCTTTTACTGTGACTGTTTCTTTTGGGTTTGTTTGGCTTATTTTATTTTTCTCCCACTTATTGTTTGGGTTCTCCTTATGCTGGTTTCAACCTTTGTTTATGATCCTCCCCCTCCATCAAACATACCACTGTCTGAATCCTAAGAAAATGTCCCATCATTTGACATTCACACAGTTACAAATAAAACAAAATAACATAACAGTGATGCACTTCTCTTTTTGTTTTTAATTTCTATATTTGGTTGTACACTGTAAGATGTAACCATTTCATTTCTTAGAAAATACAGACCACAAGAAACACAGAGGCTGCTGAAGTTAAATTTAGCATTCCAGTTGGATCTGGATCCAACTCCTCCCCCTGGATTTCGTGTTCTGCAGTGAGGACTATCTCCCATATTTCGAAAAAAAATATTGTATGGTAGTCAATGGCGAGAGACAACAGATATTTTGACCCCTGTGGTGGAGGTTTCTCCAGATAGCTGTTGAGGGAGTGAATTGCGATTTGACACATCTTGAATTTTAGTTGTTTTTACTTATTATTTTAAGTCAATTGTTCGAGTACTACTGTGCTGTTGTTATATTGGAAGTATTTTTACACTCCGTTTTGACCCATCTTCATAATTATCTGTAAATCTAGGTATGAAGAGTAGTTTCACAAATGTTACGCCAACATATAAATGCATTCATGGATGTATTGTTTTCCTTGTGATGTAGAAGTAATTTTAGACTTAATCCCACACTTGTTTAGAGTCTGGCTTTGGGCACCGCATCTGTTGATCCGTTCTCATGTTGGCTCTGAGAGCTGAGGAAAGTGTGGTCCAGGTTAAGGTATGTAGTGATGAACTCTGGGAAATCATTCTTCTGCACTATCTCTAGAAACATGGACACAGCAGTCATCAACCTCTCTCTGTCTCTAAAGAGGGTGGAAAGAGAGAAAAGGTCAGTATTTCTCAATGTGAGCTCTTGGGCAATCAGAGGTGGCATAGCTCTAAAACAGAATTACAATGGTAATTTAGACAAACTACTGTATTTTTTTAATACTGCATTTCTCTGAGATATTGTTAAAGACCCTTTACATTAAATAAAATCCAATAAAGCAGTATTCATTCAGCTACCTACTGTATATATATGACTGAATTCTGATTGGATGAGACAATCAGGCAACAATGTGAAACAGCCTACAGTTAGTCCACTGTTTTTTAATATTTATTAAATGCTAATATTGTATTTTTTTGTAAATTGGCTTTTTTATATTTTCAGTTTAATTTTAGTTTAAAGCTGTAGTAATTTTGTGCTTTTGCCTTTTTATTTTTCTAAAATATATCTATTCCTGAACTTCAGCCAGCTCCTTAGTTTCCTGTCTGCAATTATTGGACAAACTGATTAATCCAGGTGTGTCTGATTATTGTTTTTGTGACTACTGAGGTCAGGCACACCTGGATTAATCAGTTTGTCCAATAATAAGGCAAGCAGATGGCATTAAACACTGGTTGGTTATGTATTTTCTCAAATATGTATGTTTAGATCATTTTTAACCCCCAAAAAGCTATGGACTGCAGCTTTAATATTTATGTAGTACTTTACTTCATTAGTATATATAGTGAATTTTATATTTATATATTGCATATATTATTTATATATATTATATAATTAAACAGTCATTTTTTCATATCGTCCACAAGAACATCCTATAACCATTGTAAAAGCATTGCACCGCATGGTCTCTTGTTGCTTTAATCCCATGTCATTTTGTGTGTACATTTCAACTGGTATTTCATCTATACAGCATTCTCTACCTGTTTGTTTGGCAATTTATGGCTGCCTTCAGATCTCCTATCAGATCTTCAGCCAAGCCGCTGACTAGAGCTCGTGTCACCACCATCCCATCATCCTCCAGTCTCACCTGGTGCCGGATCCACTGCCAAACCTGAGAAATGCAGGCTGTTAGAATAAGAGATGGTGTTGTATTGTACCATGTGAGCTGGGCAGTGTGGTGACCTGAGATCTGGATATCTCTGCAGTTGCTGAATCCTCAACCTTCCCCAGATAGAAGAAATGACCTCTGCCTGTTGTTAAAAGTCAATATCCATAAAACCTCAAATTCTCAGAGAACAAAGCATAAAAGTGTTGTTTAAAGAAAACAGTTTGGTACCTGAAAGCCAGGCTTCAACGAAGAGGACTCCTACAGCGATGTTATACCTCAGTCCATGCAATGTTACTCCTCCCTATATAGAGATTTAAGAAAATAAAATAAAGTGGCAACTGCAAACTTAAACTTAAATACAAATTTGCAAGACCTCACCACACCAAAGACCTTGAAAGGAACTTTGACCACACATTTATTAATAAGTTGACCGGGTTTGTAGTGATCGAATTGAACTAACTGCAGGCATAATGAGCAAGTCCTCAGGGGTCACATTGATGTCTTCACGCAGCTGCTTGAGTTGGTTCTGACCATGAGAGTGAAGCTGGAACAGCTGTGTGAGATAAAGAAAGAGTTTTATTATGTAAATATTTTTTATATCCATATTGCTGCTAGTGATGTGATCATCAATTAATAGACCTATGATGAACAGTCTGTTATAATAACTGGGACACTCACTTTCTGCATGGGCTTAATCAGGTCCATGTCGTAAACCATGAACCCATCAACTCCTGCTTTGATCTCCAGTAACTTAAGCCTAAAGCAACACCAGAAAGATAATTTGTAGTGAGAACAAATACAGAAGTGAAATTGGATGAGCTCTATTTTTTGATCAGCACAGATACATTATATGTAGCCTAGGCTTTAACATAACTTCTGTTAAATTTTAAAATTAATGACTGATCAGGCAATTCAAATATGGATTACAGCACTGAAATGACATAAGTACAGTCTCTGATGAACTTGACTAGAGTATACCTGAGCAAAACAGACCCTTACAATTGTAATGGTGTTGTGGGTGGTTTGAAGGGCAGCATCACATTCTGAATGGCTGTATAGGACTACTATATGTGGTTGCCAAGGTTGGTGGTTTCCAAGTCTAAAGAGTCTAAAAAGTCTCCATTATACTTGGGAGGCTGGACCTTATATATGTTTTGTGCTCCTCCTTCAATGTCAATAGCCCTATAGGCCTATTTTATCATCTGCAAGGGAAAATTGTCAGCCTAATGCTTTGATCATCTCCAAAATAAAGTGCATAAAGTCATTCCAAAAAGAATCCCCATGATCGAGAGTTTCGCGTGATGTGGGGTTTGCGTTCCCCAAGTGGGTTTTGCTCATGTTCAAGCTGGTCATGTGAATTTGCAGCGTGGTTTTACAGAAAGCAGTGCTTCATACATCTCTGTGCTATTGAGCTGTTTTTGCATGGGAAATTTCTCTAATGTGACCTTAAATCGCAGCCCTGATCAATACTTATAGTGATGCTGCCTTATTATAGCATAATAAAAATATATGATATCCAAAATAACACAAGTTAAGGCTATTTCATGTTTATGTCATATTTGGATTTATGTGCCACTGCATTTTATTGTGATTATGGATTGGATTTGCATCTTGCCTGGTGACAGTAGCGAGTACAGTCTTGTGGAGGTCACTCTCTTTGTCTCTAGGCAACAGCAAAGCTGCCATGCCACCTGTTGCTAAGGCACCCCTGCGGTGACACGTCTGCACTAGAAGGTCCATGTAGCTGTGCAGAAAACGCTTCTCCATATCTACATACTTACTGCGGTCAGGGAGGAGGAAATCTGCCCGATGACCTAGAAAGCAAACCAGTGTCACTAACACTAAGATTTGATTGGGTTTAAACTCGTCAAATTTGTAGAAAGCATATGAGCTGACCGAATTTGTTGACAAATGAAGCTGAGTAATCCCAGATGCCACAGTTGAGACCAGCAGAGTGTTCTTTGAGCTCATACAAAATCTCCTCCATCTCGAACGATGCCAGGACACACTCAATCAGCACGGTAGCCTTTATACAGCCCGCGGGAAGGCCAAGCTACAAAATAATTCAATCAATTTAGGAATATAAACTGCAGTGTAGTTAAAACTGCAATGGTTCATATGTAATCTCGATCTGCACCTTCTTCTCAGTCCAGAAAAAAATCTGACTCCACAATCTGGCTTCCATGTAGCTCTCAACCTGTACGACAAAACATGAAGATATTTTCGGACATGTTTGATAGACACTGAAGTTCTGTCCTAGTAAATGAAGTAAGATGATCAGACACTGACCTTGGACAAGTAGAAAAAAGGACCACTCTGGTTTTGAAGAAGCAGTTTTGCATTATGAAACATCAGCAGACCAAAATCAAACAATGGACCAGGAACCTCTCGACCATTCACCTACATGGAAACAATGGGATTTTGCTAAGTAAGACATGTTCCTGGATAAACATTGTTGATCCAGGAACAACATTCCTGTCTGAAAATTGAATAACCCTGTCTCTACTTTTAAACCTAACCATACCCATACGCTATCCCTAAAATCAGAGGAAAAACGATAGGTGAATGATAATGGCGTTGAAGCCCTTAACCCTTGTTGTAAGCCTACACTTGACAAAACCAATTCCTCAAAATCAAATCTGATTGGTTGATTGAGATGTTGTTCCAGGATTAACAAAGATGTTGTATTTGGTAAAATCTCATTCCCCCTTTCATTTTAATATCAATTAAAATCTTCGATTTTAATCAGAATCAGATATTTCTCTAAAAAACCCATTTGGAAATATGTAAATAGACACAATTTTTTAAAGAGTTTATGATGAATGACTTTCGTTGATTGTCCCACGCAAGGTTGATCATATGTGGCGGTCTGTGACCTCTAAAAAGATTGAAAACTCACGTTCACTGCTGAAATTTTAAATAGATGGCATTTGTGGTTGTAAGTTGTTATAATTTTAAATACCAGCTCACTATAGATCCATACCATTATGTTGTGCTCCACCATGTTCCACGCTCGAGGACGGAGCATCAGTACTGGAGCCTGAGAAATGGGTGGTACATCTATTTATAAGAAATGTGACAAATTGTTAACACATGCTTTCCAGATCACAGTTTTAATAAAAAAGTAGCAAGAGATGGCATAAGACTCACCCTGAAATTGGTTGTGCACAGCCAGGTAAACATTATAAATGCCCTTTATTTGATTGCGATATGTTGGACAGTTGCCATCATCAAAATCAACCTACAACAGAGCAGAACAATAGTACAATTGCAACCAGGAATCCGTTTTTTCTCTGGTCTGTATTCAGTGCATTTATATATTTGCCACTATAATTTTCTGTCTATGACCACCATCATATTGACACAACTAAGTCCTACCTGTAACCCTTGGGCAGTAGATTTGAGTCCCATTATAAGACGTTGTGTATCACAAGGTGACAGGTCACCAATGTCCACATGTCTGCAGTGTAATCTGTCTGGAACTGGGTTAACTCTCCAGCTGGGATCATTTCGGATGTGAGCTGTGTCCCGCAGAAAGCCTGGTAACTCTCCAGTAAGATCCAATTGAACTTTCCGGAGAACTCTCAAGTTCAAAACCTTGCAAAAGAGTACATAAACGTTGTTATGAGTAAACATGCAATCTATATTGTTAGTGACTATTATATTTTGATATTTTAAAACAGAGTAACAATCTATAAAAACTATTAGAAATGATATATAGTGGGTACCTTGTCAACCTCTGGTTGGAAGGTAGAAATGAGTTCAGACAGAAATTGCAGAGCATCAAAGTTAAATAGAGTATTAAACTCTCTCTCCAGTCCTGAGGGAGGCGTTTCCAGCTCAACACCTTGATGTACCTATTTTATCAGCAAATTAAATCTGCATGATCTCCAGACAGACACTGATGCCGAACAACAGTTTTCATCATATGGGCTACTGGTGCTGCACGTTACCATTGAGTGACAGTGTGACACACTTAAAAGTAGGCTATAAGTTCAAACATATATTTGAACATGAAAACATTTTAGTAATAAAAGTTTAACATTTAATTGAGTGTTTTAGGCTACTGTTTTAAATCAGTAACACATGAACTTACCAACATTTTCAGCAGTCGTCTAGTAAATCTAGAGTTGGACTTTGGTAAGTGTCAGTGTTTACTTGAAGCCACACAGACTATGAACATTGAGGTTTCACTCGTGAACAGATCGGTGTTTTTGACCAAAGCTTTAAAGCAAACAAATCAGTGAATTCAAATGAATCTTTTTAGTCCATTCTCCATCAATGTTAAAATAACAAATTAACAATCAAATCATCACAGGAAAGAAAGTGATATAATCTTCCACCCCGTTGTTTACACAATTAATTGATTCAATGTAATTAACGTTACTTTTATATTTATTTAGTCTCTGTGTGTGTTTGTTTGTTTGTGTGTGTGCTCTGTTTACAAAAGTGTTTCGTTTATGTTATGTCTTTTTTCTTTCTTTCTGTGCATTGTTTGTTTGGAACAGGGTAGCCTACCAAACAAGCTCTCTGTAACTTCTCGCGAGATTACAGTTATGTGCCAACGTCGTACGTACGTACTATGTACGTGGCTACATACCCAAACAGACAGAGGACTCCGCCAGGGATGCATCAGCAAAATGTACAGTGTACCGGTCAATACGTCAAATACACTCACCAACGTTTAAATCTCCGAGTTTTGTACATGAAGCTTGAGGTGAAGGGCTGAAGGTTAAGCGAAGCCTGCGTTTGAATCACTTATCTGACCCGTTTGTACATTTTCACTCTGTCAGTCTGCAAGAGGCACTTGTTTCTCTATAGGAAGACAGCATGGCAGATATCGAGTCCTCATTTGAATTTAGCTCATCTTTGACCAGCTCTTCGCTGCCTCCCCCACGGACTCGAATCTTTAAAATCATCGTGATCGGTGATTCTGGAGTTGGCAAGACTTGCCTCACCTATAGATTCTGTGCGGGCAAGTTTCCCGACAGGACTGAGGCCACTATCGGGGTGGATTTTCGGGAGAAGATTATTGAAATAGACGGCGAGAAAATCAAGGTGAGGATGCTTTAAATTTTATAGGGTTTTTGTTGTTGTTCACTCCACTGTGCGTTGATTTCACACAGTAACCTGACACTATTTTTTTAATGGAGCCGAACAGTTATTTGCACTTGTGTTTTATGTTTTGTATCATATTCTATTCTCTTAGGGAGAAAAAAATATACCTCAGTTTTATTCAGAGGCCCAAATTGAGCACAGATATGCAATTTGGAGCAGTTATTTTTATGCACAAAAAGTAAGTTCTTCTGATAGCATTTAATGTTAAACACAAACAGTGTTTTTGGAAATTTAATTGGCTTTTTTAGAAGGAAAAAAACATTACTGGTGTGCATCTTTCTTGACACAAAATAAGATATGTCAGTGCAAGTTGCATTCATTTAAAACAGAAAACCAGAGTTGCATGTACCACAAGTGCTACAGACTATCAATCATACCACAGAAGGCATGTAGTAGATTGTGTAGAATAACATTTGATCATGTTGAAAAGGTATAGTCCTTAGAAATTCAAGCATCAAATATGATACAATTTGAAAGACAGTAACAAGACAGTGAAATTAAATTCAGTGTTAGACTTGTTAGTGTGGCAATGCATTGGTGTAACAACTTGTTCTTCCCCAATGACGTTCCCAGCTGTCATAGTAACCTCCGTATAGAGCTCTGTTGCACACTATATGTCATTTTTGAAAAACTCTCATGCACAAGACCCACGCTTCACCATTCACATAACACCTGCCTGTGTTGTTCATTTAGGCATGAACCCTGCATTCTTCTATAACATTTAAAGAACAGATATGTGACAGCTAATTGCTCTCCCTTTCCCCTCTCCAGGTCCAGTTGTGGGACACCGCAGGCCAGGAGCGCTTCCGTAAGAGTATGGTGCAGCACTACTACCGCAACGTCCATGCTGTTGTGTTTGTCTACGATGTCACTAATGCCGCTAGTTTCCGTAGCCTTCCGGCATGGATTGAGGAGTGCCGTCAGCATGCCCTGGGGCAGGAGGTGCCCAGAATCCTGGTCGGCAACAAATGCGACCTGCGCCACGCCGCACAAGTGAGCACTGACGTAGCACAGCAGTTTGCCGATGCACACTCAATGCCTCTGTTCGAGACCTCTGCCAAAAACCCCTACGGAAACGACGATGGCAGTCGGAATAACAGTGACCACGTCGAGGCCATTTTTATGACTGTGGCGCACAAGCTGAAATCTCAAAAGCCGCTGATATTAAGCCAGCCGCCATGCGGATCAGGAGATACTGTCACTCTCAGGAGGCAGGATGAGGAGGACAGGGGAAGTTGGGGCTGTGGTTGTTGGAGGAGCTAATGACGTACACGTTTAAAGGAAGAGGCACCTCTTTACAGAACGGAGATGATGAAAGGTAAAGCACTTTTCAGAGAAGCGGATGTAAAGGTGCTTTTGTGTTCTCTGTGAAGCGGAACTCCAGGATTGAGGACACAGGAGCATTTATTCTCAAGATTGGCCAGTAATATAATATGGCCATTATGTAAAGGGAAAACGTTTCTACAACACTAATCAGAAGCTTTGACAAGTTGCATGTAGGCCAACCTTACATATACAAGCTTCATATGCCACTGCCAAACACTTTCACTAGATTTGCCTACTAGTTCAATTGGTTATGCAGTTCCGCAGTGAAATTGTCATACACAAGATGTGGCCTTTTTCATCATATCTTTGAAACAATTTTCTTGCCAAAATTAGATTAAACTGTTCTGTTAAATCACTTCAGCCTCCCAGTTGAAACGCCGAATCTGGTTTAGTGTGTGTGTTTGTTGTTTGTTCTCTCATTCTCTCTCTCCCTCCCACCCACACACACATGCAGGCGCTTCCTGTGAAAGTTGGGAGGAAAAGACAAACTGGCAAACACTCATTAAATGCAGGTTATTTATGATTAGAGTGGCTAATAGGTCTTGGATCATGAATTGAAAAATAAAATAAAGCTGATATCCTTGCCTTTCCTAAAAAGTCTTAAAGCCAGTCCATGTCCCACTGTCAGTGTTTTATTTATTGCCAATTTCTTATTTTTGTTTTAGCATTCATTTATCTGAATAAAATCAACTGTAAGGAGTTATCCAGTCCTCCTTGTGAATTGGTTTGAAATTTCAATTTTTTGTAAAAAGGGACAATAAATTCACTGATGATATTTACGTCAGTGTTTAAGGTCGTGTTTGGTATGTAGTACTGCTTAGAAATGATCTGCACTGTATAATCATAGATTAGTATGATACCTCATATTATTCATGGCTCTGTGCATGCATTATCTGAACAAAAGGTCTGATATCAGTCTATATTTGAATGTGTAATCTCTTAGTAGGAAAAGATATACAGACTCGCTAATGGCTAAATTATCTCTTTCCCTTTGGCTATTTTATTTCCCACACTAATATGCGGCACAGAGTTGAATCCATTACGAAATATCCATTCATGTCTTTAATGTAACCACACAGCAGGTCCTGTGAAGTGCATGAAAGAATCTCAGGCATGACATGTTTTATTTATTTTATGGGGAATTGCCAAAAATGTATGTGATTGTGAAGTGGGTTAGTTAAGGGCCAGATTAGCTGATGCGTTCCATTGTTTGATTGGGGTACAGTAAGGGAGCATGTGATTGGCTGAAGAACTGTGCATGGTATGGCCAATGCATAGTAAAGAGTCAAGACTTTTTGTGCTTTGAACCCTGGGTGATTACAATAGTATTATCTCATCATTTATCTGCCAGAAACATCATGAGAATTCATACTTTTTGTAGGTTCGTGCTGAATTGATCTCCAGATAAACGCTCTTGGTTTGGGTTGTTTGTCTATTTATGTATTTATGTTTGCATTAACACATTAATATGTAACATTTAAGCAGATCTCAACATGTTCATCTCGAATGTTACAGATTGAAAATTACAAATGCAGCAACTATATGGAAGATTTTTGAATGTGAAAGTGACACTTTATTATTACATGTAGGTTAATTATGTAGGTTATCAGGGGTCAACAGTGAAATGCCAGAACTCAAGCATGCACAACATCTTTACTAATCATTTTTCTGATACAACTTAAATCTTCAATGTTGGATAGTGAGTTGAGTGAAAGTGATAGCCATGTCAACAATATAAACAAACCATCCATCTACTGTAATCAAAGGAGTGCAAAAGAAATCTTGCTTGTTACGGTTTTGATTTTAACAGGTAATGTTTTACTAAGAAATAAAGTCCCACATCTGAACTTCAGAAGAATGTTGTGCCTTATTTATCCAATTAAAGAGTGCATATGCGAAATCAATTCTCGTTAGACTATGAACTTCTTTTTAAAGTAATGAACTGAAACGCATCTCAAAAACAATACTGTTTTGTGTTTGAGATGGGTGCCAACATGAAGTGCATAGTCCAAATGAAATTTCTGATTAGTTTTATTAGTCTGAACATCCATTTAAAAGCAATAGGTTGCAGTTTTAGATCCATAAAGAGGCAAATAGTATAGAATTCTTAATTTGTAATAATTGTTTATTGTAAAATAATATATATTACAGGTTTATTTATGCAAAAAATATCAGTCTATGATGTAAAAAAGTATAAAGCGATGGCATATGTGTGTAGAAAAAAAACATTAAAATATAATTTAAAATCGATATGGCACTGATAATAACTTAAACATCAAGAAACACATTTAAGTAGAATTGAAACAAGCAAGCTCGATGAAATTTGGACATTTTACACTTTACACACAAATTAGTGAACTGAATTTCCCAGTATTTCATATTTTGCCCAGTCACACACATAATAAAAAATTTCTAAGTTAGTCTGCTATATGGTGGAAGTGTGGAGAGGTCTTGCTGTTCCTGCTCAGGACAGCGATCCATGAATGACACGGGGGAGCTAAAGATTCGCTCTTCTCCATCTGCATGAGAAAAAAATTAATTCATTATATTCAGCCACATCCTCACCAACATCATCATAATGAAATACATTTTGGCTCATGTGGAAGATGTCTCATGAAATATGATTTATCTCGGTGTACAAACCCAGTTCAACAACACGTACCTTGCCAAGTGCATATGAGTTCAGTTGGAGTAACAGGATCATTCTGAGGAACTAGAAAGTCCTGTAAAATACCCAACCATGAAGTGATTAACAGCTCAATATTGTGTACTGTATATTAACTTTTACTGTACATATTGCAATTTTCTAATGAACTTCCTTGTTTTATGAAAGACTTCACCCACCATGCCATTTGCCGAATTGTAGCAGCCGCAAAGCGGCAGACTGCGACAGCCAACGTATATAATCAGAGAAGAAAAGAGCAGAGACCCCGTGCAGGCCACCAGAAGGGTGCTGTTTGCGCCTTTTACCATCCGGCTGAGTACAACCCTCTACACAGGACACAGCTACATCAATTATTTCTATATTTTAAGCTAAAGGGTATAACATAGCAGATTAAAAAATGATCTGGTGTGACTGTACCACTTCAGGGATAGGATGGGCATGGAAGATCTCATTATCCTCCTCTCCGTAGCTGAGAGTGATGCAGGCATAAACAAAGACAATCACAACAGCAAAAAGCGACACCACGGAGGAGACGATCATGGCGTTTACCTTAAAGTATTAATGAGCGTGTGTTAATCAACAGGTGGAAAGAGACAACTGTCTTGATAAATTCACAAAAAAAAAAAAAATATTACCAAAATAGGGTTTTTCTTCTGAGATGCAAAAAGGGCAAGTACACCAGGTGCAGCCATAATCTAAAAGAGGAGGGAAGAGTAAAATGAGCTTTACAGAATCAGTGCCAATAAGGTGAAAGCGGTTCAAGTGAGCCACCTAAGCCTAATCTTCTTTATGATCATGTGCATAATCTTCTGTTACTACAAATCAGTATTACGTTAATTCTAAACCACTTTCACAGTGGCTCAGTCAGTGGGTAGCACTGTCACCTCACAAAAAAGGTCCCTGTTTGAACCAGGAGGCCTTTCTGTGTGGCGTTTGCATGTTCTCCCTGTCTGTGTGGGTTTCCCCTGGTTTCCCCCACAAGGTTGAATTGAAGACGCTAAATTGTCCAAATGAATGTGAGTGAGTCCCAAAACATGTAATGGGAAGGGTTGGGGAAAGACCTGGCAAGGCAAACTACCCCGGAAAATCGTTTATGAAGTATGGTGGGCGAGAAATGGCCCTTAGAATTGGGTCTACTGAAATGGTTAATAATGAATAAATGGTTCATAAATTAATGAATGAAACCCCATTCAGCAGCAGTGAGAAAAAGAAAAACATGTTAAGGTTATAATATTGTGAAATGTGATTTATTTTGAAAGGCATTCGACAGAACTCATTTTTTACGTGACCTTCTTGAGACGGAACATGATAATATTCTGGCATACTGGGGAAGCCATTTTAGAATAAATAAAAATAAGTGTTTAGCTTTCTTACCAGTCCAGCCCAGAGTGGAGCCCTAGTTTCACTCAAAGTAGTGCTCTTTCGGAAAACTGCGTCCATAAAGCCGCAAACCACGCAAAGCCCCGCGCACGCCACCTGAAGGATGCCGAGGACCACCACACTCTTCTGATTGAAGATGAAATACCTGTAACGGTCCATCTCTGGCCTTCAGCGGGGACAGAAGAATCAAACAGTAGTTTTAGGTCCATAAATATTATTTAAAAGAGAAATGTCTTTAACTATCATGTCTCTAAACGGAGTTGGATCCTTATACTATCCCTAAAGTTACTGACTTGCAGTAAGTCACTATCGCTTTCCACGTTTGGGTTGATTCTGGGACTACAAAACCACTTTATTAACCTAATTATGCTAAACGCTATTCTGAGGCAATTCCAAGCGCAATATAAAGTCATTTATAAATTCTTTAAATTAGAATATATTGCGTATTTACCTATGCCGTTTTCCCTGTATCACTTCCGGGCCGCTTTGTTAAGAAAGCGGTAAAGCCGAGCGTGTCACTCATTTACCTGGGGCGCGCGCAGGTGCAGCACGATGACCACGCCCCCATTGTGTGGACATTTACAGCGAGTGTTGACCTGATTACTTTGGCATTAAATACTCCTGCATTTTGGCATAAAGAAAATATTTATTATTATTTAATATAGTTATATTTCATACATTTCATAACATCCCTCCTATATAATAACTAGGAACGTTGAAAAGATGAGTCAAATGAACTTGTGCCATATGTTGGAGTTTTATTGATAAATCATTGTTGGTAGCTTTTGCATAATAAAGGCTGAAGTTCAGATCAGTAGAAAGATTTCTCTCCACCTTGTGCCTCAGATACACTCTGTTCTGTCTTTTCCCAACATACAAATCACAATTTACTTACATTTTATTTTGTGGTGTAGATTTTTCATTGTACTCTTGGTATGTGAAAAAAACGTAAAAATATAATAAATAAATAAAGGGCCTCGTCTGTATAACACTGTTCTTCAAGACAACTAGAGCCTATATGAACTTAACTGTAGCTGTTTGTACATGATAATAGAGACAATAACAACAAATTTATAATTGTACTTTGTGGGGGAAACATGAGCCGAGCAGCAAGACACTATATAATACTGCATGGTCAACACAAGTTGTGGCAAAGAGGTTGAATACTTCAAGAAATAGTAACAATAACATATGACATATGAGACATATGAGTCTTTAAAACTTTCCAACTCTACTCCATTTCATAGATTTTAGTCAAAATACCTTTAAAATCACTTGCTCTTATTTATGCAACCAACTCGGTCACTAACTGACACATACCAGGTCCTTCCACAATGTAGAACAGTAGAACCAAATAATTGTGACGCCTTGAGGAAGGATTTCAGTTAAAATACTTGTAAATGGATGAGGATAACAGAAATCAGTTCAAAAGTGCAATTATTTCAAATTGTTAGCTTGTGATAGTCAAAGGACAAAGTTAGAGTTTCTGGTGGTAGGTGCAGGCTGTGATGGGAGATAACATATTTTTCAGCAGTGGTGAAAAGGGTCTTAGTAGGTCTCGTCAGCCCCTTTTCCTGACACCCTCTGTTGAAACTCCAGCAATTGCTTTGTGTACCATCCTGGTGCTTCTGGATCAGACTTCCCTGATGGCTCATGGTCATAACCATAAGCAACAGTGAGTTCTTCATCCTTCTCAATGGCACGGATTGTTCGGATGCATTTTGAAAGGTTTCGGAACATCAATCACAGTGTCCTCATCCAATGAAATAGTGTTCCCATTTAGGGACCAGTCCCGACTGTCCACCTGTTAATTAAAACATTAGCAGATTTTAGATTTTTTTTTTTAAGTATTACATTCTGGCATTGAATAATGTAAGTTGGAAACAAACAAACCTCTGAATGTGTAATGCGGACACCGTTATAAAAAGCCATCACCGTGTTAGCCTCAGCCTTAGTTTTTGCAAATAGCCCTTCTCCAGCTCCGGAAATAAGTGAAAGTCCTGCATACACACTGTTAAACCGAAAGAAAACCACCTTTCAGCTTCAATCAACAAGATGAAAACATAAGAAATAATGTATTGAGACTAGAGAACCAACTGAATCTCCCCCACTGAAATGACAAGACCAGACAATCCATCACTGGAACAAACAAGTACATGTTTTCTGTTCAAAACAAGATTTGATAGCTTGAGGTTTACATGGTTGATCACAGCTTGCACCAACCGTTGACTTTCGTAAGGGTCAGGCAACAGTTTATGGCTGGCGATACACGACGAGGTGGATTTGTCATAACAGTAAACGGGACCTAAGAGAGTCAGAAAAGAAAGGTTATCCTATAACAATTTTAGATTTAGAGCTTTTAATTTGCATCAACGGGTAAACAGTTTCAGATAAGACATATGAGGGTCTAGATAAAAGTACTACTAACTGTCTGGATCAATAGTGAACTGTGGTCTGCCATTCTCTTGAGTGGTAAGAGTGGCAAGTTGGGCCTCAATCAGTTCTCCATCAACAAATGAGCCATACAGAGCTGTACGCCCATCAGGGTAAACATAAGCCACTGCCTTTCCTGTCATCTCTCCATCTTCATTCACTTCCCCCACCACGCAGGCGCCGTCCTTTAGACGACAGAAAAGAAAACTATGAGCTTTTCAATACTGTTCATGTTCCTAATTTAATATGTTATGGAATAATAACAAATGTTCTTGACAGAATTAACTGGTTCTTTAACATGTTTGATGTAGGGCAAAACAAACCGGGTAGTAGACCCAGCACATGCCACAGCGAATGTTGTCCTTGTATTGGCCCCTGAAGACTAGTTGACCATCTGGATTGAACTCTTGAGCAGGTCCATTGAGCTCGCCATCTACATAAGTCCCATGTAATGCTCCTCCATCCTCGTAAGTATAAATGCCCTGCCCCTGCAAAGCATCGTCCACATAGAAACCCTCCAGCATACTATAAAGGGGAAAAAAAGGTAATATGCAGGTGAAAAATGATTATATTTAGTTATGTGCTATAATTAAATTGATCCAAATAAGCTTTTTAGTATGTAATTGTACAAAAAATAGTACACCAAAAAGAAGCAAATAGAATCAGGAAAAGGAAATTCTGAAACTTATTATCTTTGACAGCTTTCAAGACTGCTGGTGATGATGCATGTGCACTTAAGGAATAGTTCACCCAAAGATTCTCATAATTTATTCCGCCTTGAATTCTTTCTTACAATACATTCTTATCAATAAAATCCCATTATAAATCTATTTCGAGTTGGAATGATTGAGATAGTTAAATACTAATCAAGTGATTAATATTCCATAATTTAAATCATACAGTGAAAAAAATCAATAATAAACTTAACAATGGTGCCAACATACACCACAATTCTCAAACCTGCCATCAAAAAAGAAGAATTTTCCTTTTCCATTCTTCTCCCCATGAACAAAGTGTCCCTCAAATCTGTCACTGGAGGAGTAGGTCACAGTACAGAAACCATGAGGCTGGTCATCCTCATCCAGTGGCCCTAAAAATTCATGACATGGTAGACAGAGAGAAGCAAAATAATAGATTAAAGGGAGAATGTGTACTTTTTTATGTATTTTATTATTTAAAATCAATATTTTTATTCATGAATATGTCATCAATGGTGTACAAATACATCTGACAATTATTTGACCTATCCTCGTAAACGAAGAATTTATTATTTTTATATACATGGGACAGGTAGGTCCACGGAGGTAAGTGTCTTCCATGTAGTTCTGCCATCTTTTCAGAGAAAAAGAGTTCAAAAGAGATGCTGAAGTCCAGCTTTTTTCTCGACAGGTATATAATAAATAAATATAATAAAGAAGGCATAAATAATTATTACAATAGATCACGTTTTTCACTGTCAGTAATTCATACTGTAACATTCGTTTGTGTCTAGTTGCTGTTTGTTTTAAATAACAAACCTGTTCACCCATAGGAATACTCGACGAAGTGCTATGAGAAGACATCATGTCATAGCTTTTAGGTTCATAATGGCTAGGCACTGGAGAGCACAATTCATCTGAATGCAAAATACATTTTCACTGCTAGATGGGAGAAATTCCTACACATTGTCCCTTTAATGAGTAACTAATACACTCTATACCTAAAAATAACACTAATAGTAATGTCCCAGGTTAATCAGTACTTGACATAGCAAAATCTCTGGATTGTGTCAACACGACACTTACTTACATCCATGCAATTATAAATCCAATTTATATATAAATAAAAAGAGTATATATGAATTGTACAAAGTGTAAGTGAATGCAATAAAATGAAAGATATTTCAAGTAAACATAATTGACCTAACTAAGTTACATGTTCTTCTACTGTAGTATCTCCGTTCATGGGATTTCAGAAGGAATCTTAACTAAAGAGCCTTAAGCCGAAATAGGACTCGCTGTAATTTGGGGGTTTTAAAAAATCCAAACGCTTACGGGCCTCGTGTGTTTGACAGCTTGTGTACATACAGAGGACAGGTGTCGGTAGGATACTCTTCGGAGGAATGAGAATGCATAAAAGTTCCGCCTGAGGACGAGACGACAAAAACAAAGTTACGCACATCGCATCGTTTGTGAATACGCTTGTCGTACCTTCCACCACTTCTTCCATATTGTCATCATCGCTGTCCATGTTTGTGCTTCCTCTGTTGTTTATTAGAGGTAAAGCAAGCTGTTTTATTTGCCTGTCTATTTGTCGCAGAAGCTACAGCGGCGCACAGTGTCTGACGTCATCAACGTCGAGCGCCAGCACCTATGGCCAGCACTGATTTCAGAGCGCTGGGAAGTTTGAATCATTTGAGCGAATCGGTTCACTGGTTAACTTATTTGTCAGTTGATGCGGACTAAAATACTCGTGACAATTTCAAGAGTCTGGTAAAGCTGAAATTGTCACGTGTCAACACTATGCGTTTGTGCGTTTTGTTGTGAAATACTGTTTAAAGTATTACTCCCAAATGACATCCTCAGATGACTCTTCGAACGAACGAATCGTTAAAAACACTGTCTGTGTTCTCCATGCTCTCTAAAAAAACAAACACCTGTTGTCTTTGTAAATTTTAATCGAATGGAAGTAGATCAAAGGTCCAAACGCCCACGAGACATAGGCTAATGCAATCCTTTCTTCTTAATCCCAACTCATACTGCTATTTGTCTGGAAAGGCGAAGTGCATAGTCCGACATGAGTCATGATGCAACACCTTTTGCAGACCAGTAGCCTACTTCCTGGTCTTAGAAACAGGAGGAGATCTGCAACAGGCGATACACGGATCTAACTCCACATCTCCGTGCTTAACTCTATCAAAATAAGGAACTGTTTCGAACCACAATTATGACTTCGGATCTGCCAGTTCTCCTCGCCGGAGTGACAATGCTATCTGCTCTCCACATGGGTAACGTTAAGTAGCTTAACTTCTGCACCATACAAAAAACAAACGTGCACTGCAAGTGACCTAATAAAAAAGACACCCTTAAAAACTCATAAAGGTTATTATATACATAGTGCTTTAGAGGCTGATATATTTTCGGGAATCCCGCGGGAGGGGAAACAAAATCACTATGGGATTCGGACGGGAAAGGAAAAAATGTCAGGGGGAGTGGGTGGGACCGAGAATCGTGGTAAAACTATGATACCCAACTTTTTATAGAAACTGTATATTTGTGTGTGTATAAATAATAATTAATAATAAATAATAATTTCTCGTATCGTATGTTTGTATGATTAGCAAGCTAATACTTTATATTTGAAATCACATGTCATATGTTTCATTCATTTTTTTTTAAATTTGTTATAATGTGGTAAAATGGTGTGGCTGAATAACAGTGATTTGAATATTTTAGGATTTCAGGCAAGACGTGTGGGGTGGTCGAGGATGAAGCATAAAATTATGCCACCCACTGTTACTGGACCACCTGAGTTTGAAAGGACATTTCGTGCACAGTAAGATCAAAGATCATTACAGCCAAACTGCTTCAATGATGCCTCTACACACTTCTCACTCACACAATTTCATTCATTAACAGTCAAATATGAAATCTACTTTGGCAAGTTGTCACAAATATGTCTTTCCACCATTTCTTTAGCCAGAATAGTGTAGAGTTTTATTCCATTTTCCTGGCGGTATTGTGGATCTCTGGCATCTTTTGCAATGAAGGTATGTTAGTATATTATGTGTGTATATTTATATATTTATACAATGATATAGTTACACAAAATGTACGGTGAAATAAAAATAAGAAACCATTTTATAACTAAATGAAAAGGTCATCATTTTCCCCTTTTTTATAGTGTTTGCTGCTCTTGGAGGAATCATATATATTGTGGGCAGGGAGATGTACTTTACTGGCTATATCAGGGAATCCAAAAGAAGGTGATAATCAAAATATTTGATAATCAAAACATTTGTTTATATAGTATTATTTATATTCTGTCAAGTCATAATATATTACAGACCATTCTTGCTGTTGTTTCTAGGTTGCCAGGGTTTTTCTTCATGCTGTCTGTCCTGTTATTCCTAATTGTGATGGGTACCATTGGAATCATTCAATCATTTTTGGACAAATATCTCAACATCAGACTTTTCTAAAGAATTTGATTCTTAATTTAAAAAAAACAAAAAAAAAAAACTGTTTGCATTCATTTATCAAATGTATACATTTTATGCATGTTTCAGGTAGTTGATTTTTTTGTGTGTCAGCTCTCCTTCTAAGATTTACATTATAGCATTAATTTAAAGGATCTACTCACCCCTTAATTTCTACTATTGATATGTTGAAAACGCGATCTTTAGTGGACATCATGTGAATTGAAATGTTGGACCTCGTCATACTTCACTGGAAAATAGCAAATGCAATTCTCGAACACTCTAACAATATGTCCACTCCAGCACGTCAATGTTAATAAACCAAGTGCAGTTTATTGTAAAGAGATACGATTCATAAGTCTAATCTTAAAGGGATGGTTCACTTTGAAATTAATTTTTGATATGTTTTAGCTTACCTCAAGGGCATCCAAGATGTAGTCTTTGTTTCCACAGCATTTTCAATTTTGACATTTTTTGGTCAAACCGGTGTTGTCTGTCAGTCCTATAATGGAATGGAAGACGATTTCGATATATCTAATATGTTTAGTGAAATGCAAAACTTCCGAAATCTCCGTCTAAACAATGCGTGACGTGAACGCGCGAAAGATCACTTCCGGTGTAACGTCTGGAGACGCCGGTGTTCTGTCGATTTTTGCTGCCTTGTCGAAAAATGCTACCGTAGCGCGAATTGATCACAGAATGCCGATTAAAGTCGTATGAAATACAATTCTAATACAATTCTAAGTTATGAGTAGCTACTGGTTCAGTTGGACATCTGATTCAGATCAGTTCGACGGCTGTTAACAAGAGGTAAAAAATATATAAATACTGTTCGTTTTCTCACACAAACCGCTCGTTTCGTGTGACCATCATTTGTACTTATATCATGTTAAATTTTGACTTCTCTGTGCATGCTCTTTGAGGTGGAACCCCTAAAACTGAATTATATGACTGACACACAACAACGGCTTGACCAAAAAATGTCAAAATTGAAAATGCTGTGGAAACAAAGACACATACATCTTGGATGCCCTTGAGGTAAGCTAAAACATATCAAAAATTAATTGCAAGACACACACTAAAAGATGCAAGTTCTATGCAAAAGCTAGACCACAGACAAGAGGAAAATTAGGGTTATATACAAGAAATAAAAAACTAAAAATAAACCAGTGACACAAGACTAATAAACAGAACAATATTACAATTACAAGATAGGAAGATAATAAACTTAATTGATTTGATTTAAATGATTATTGCTGTTTGTACAATTTACTTGATTAAAATGAGTTAAATGAACACTAAACACTGTGTTAGTAGCTACTTATTCTGTTCAATCCATTTAAATATGTAATGTTACTTAATCCATTTGTGTTAGGACTACCTAAAGCATTTTTGTTGCATTAACTGAAACTAGACAGTGGTCTAAAACTTTTATTTAGTTGAAATTAAGAGTTTCTGAGTAAAGGAAAATATCTTTGTATTAGGGTTAGGTGTGTGATTTTTAAAAGAGTTTCTGTCATGTTGAAGTTTGTGGTTACCATTGTGCTGAAGAATAGGTGGTTGGGTTGTGGATGGCACATGAGTAAAGACTAATATACATATATAATACTCAATGAGCAGCTGTGTTAATTCTATTGTAGTGACAAGTAACCTACTTGTTGCAATGTGATATATACGATACAAAAACAGTTCAAGATACATTGACAATCAAGACTTAAAGTGCTAGATCCCCCAAAATGAAAAGTCTGTCTGTAAATTACTCACCCTCATGTCGTTCCAACCCCGTAAGACCTTCATTCATCTTCATAACACAAATTAAGGCGTTTTTTATTAAATTTGAGGGCTGTCTCACTCGTCCAGAGGCTTCTAAGAGATCGAAACTTGATGGCCCAGAAAAGTTAAAGATATTGTTCAAATTGTCTGAGTGACTACAGTTGGTCAATCTTAAGTTTATCAAGCGACAAGAATACTTTTTGTGTGCAAAAACATGTCACACTACATGTCATGTATTGTAACCCTATGAGAGAAACTGTAACTGCGCAAAGCTTCTAGGTTGTATGTCAGATTGGTTGACGCTGGTTATGCTAATAAGGTAGGGATGGGACGATAACCGGTTTCACGATAAACCGTGATAAAATGTACTGACGGTTAGTATTATCGTTTAAAATTTAGTTATCATTAAAACCGTGTTTGATTATCGCGATTTTAATAACTCACTGAATCCTGTCGGCCAGTCTGACGCAGGCGCGCAGCACGCAATATTTTTTTTTAAATTACTATTCGAGAAGGAATGGTGGAAGGCAGTGACCGTGCTCAGGAGATTTTTCAGCCTTTTAAGAGGACCAAATCTGAGGTGTGGTCATATTTTGGGTTTTACAAAAGTCCTGAGGGAAACTTGATCGAGGATGGTCACCCTGTCTGCCGAACAAAAAGTCACTGCAATAGAAACACTTCAAATCTGCAGAGTCGTCTTGTGTGATCATCACCCGAACGCAAGGCAAGTTAACTTTGACCTTAATACCAAAACTACGTCTGGGAAACAATTGGGCACGAAATGTTGTTTTGAGTTGAAACATTTTATGTCACTCACTTGAAATAGACGTGAAGCTTCCGCGAAGAAAAGTTCGTAGCAAGTGGATTTGAGCCAAAGACGAACAACTTCAAACAAGACTATTATTAAGAGTGATATTTTAAGGGATAGTAAAGTATGGATACATCACGTATTAAACCGATTTTATTTTTACCACATAATTACGGGGACATATTGAATTGATAATGATATTAGCTAATGTTTTAAATCTTACCTATTTATGAATTCATTTTGTAAAACAATCGTCCAGACAAGATATATCACACCAATATTATCAAACTCTGTAAACAATAAATCAACTCTGATTTCATTTTTGCAATACAATCAAAAACCGGAGACGCAAGACGGCAAGTTGTATTTGAATGAAACAAGAGCGCGCGTCCGTTGTGATATGGATGTGCGCTGTGTAATAATGTGTTGCTATTGACGACGGGCATTATAAAGAAGCAAATGCCATAGAATAGAATCTTGCTTAAAAAAAACTGCATAGAGAGGCTTGTTTTATTTGTTGTTTGTTGATTTTCAATTATAAAACTTGTTGAAATGTTTTCAGTGTGAGCATCAGTTCTTTTTGAGCACTTTCATAAATTTTTAACAAAACCGTGATAATATTGATAATCACGATTATTTTGGACACTATAATCGTGATATGAAATTTTCATACCGTCCCATCCCTATAATAAGGTAAAGCATATTTGGCTTGCTGTCTGCAGTGGCGGGGCTCGAGGATGTAGCTTCAACTGGAGCTTAGAGGGGTTGCTCCTTTTGGGTTGAGCTTTCCGCGACTGCTCAACTGGGGTATAGGTTGCCAGGTTGAGATGACAAACCATTTTATTGAATATGGTGGGTGGGTGGATCTGGATTGTGTTAATATAATGCATTTAATACAAGATCTGGCAACTGGTCAACATTAGACACAAAGTTATCACTTTCTTTGTAGGCCAAAACCCGGAAGTGAGTTTAGCATTTAGCACTCCTGGTTCCCTCGCTCTAAAGTCTATGGGATTTTTGAATGGGTTTTTGCTAAATCGCCTGAAATAAGGTCTGTGGTGAACAAAGCCTCTAAATATTTTCACATTTTGATCTATGACATAAAACACACCAGTTACCTGCTTGTTTTATTTTTAAAACTTTATGTCTGCTTGTGTTTTTTTTTTTTACTTTAAATTAGGCTTCAAAATGTTTAAAATTTGGATTATCTTGTAAATATTATCTTGATAGACAAAACGTTGAACACAGATCTTAATTTTTGCAATTTTAAAAGTCGGGGAAAATGCACAGCTTTTCGATCGAGGGAACCCTGCGCCGCTAACTTCCGAGTTCTCCTACAAAGTGACGTCATCATGTCGTCACTCTATTCATAAAGGAGTTTAGGTCATGCAAATTACGTGACTTTACCGTGAGAAATAACAAACCGGGAGGGGTCCGGGAGATGGGGCTAAAAAACGGGAGATACCTGGCAAAAACGGGAGTGTTGACACTGGTATGAATACCCCCGGGGACTAGCCTACTGCTTGGATGATGAGTATGTTAGCAAGATGCCTGAATTATATTTGTGGTGGAGGTGGAGGGATGTGAATACAGCCAGAGCAAGGTGGTTGCTTATATGCTTCAGCAGTTATTTGAAAGCTTAGATGAGTTTACTCATCCTCCTTATGTTGTGAACTTCACTAAGTAGAATACAATTTAGAAACAGACTGCTACTTTCACAAGTTTGTCTTTATTTCCTAATGGTAGGCTACAGCAACACAAATAGTGGAACTACATGAATGCAGAAAAAGAATTAGAATAAATTAAAAATACTGGCAAGGAATCACATTTTCATGTATTATTATGGCATTCATCAAAGCGTTGACTTAATGATGTTGACATCATCAAGTACTTTAACTGTAGCCTACTTAAAAATGCATTGTCAGAATAATTATACAAGTACATTTTTCATGCTACGTAGCTACGTACACCTCAGAACAGCATAAATGCCATCAGTATTGACCAAAAAGACATTGTTGAGGTGCGATGAGAAAATTAAAGTCATAGCCTGACACGTTTTACAATAACAGGACACTTTCCTATGTTTCCTGCTTTGTCCAGCACAGAAACCTCCACTTCGTCAAGGCAGCAGATCCCAGAATAATGCAAAAGGGTTGCATTGTAGCCATTTTCATCTAGTCCATCATATTGAGTAAATATGCTAGAAGCCCCACCCAAGGAAGAAACACGGGTGTGATCTATTCCTGAACCAGGTCCATCTGTCATGATATAGGTCACTTCCATACTTGTATTTCCACATGATAAAAGGCAGTCTGAAGTGTCATTTACCACATGGCACACTGGTGGAGTAAAATCAGTGACCTAAACAGAAACTAAATGTTATTTGTTTCAATTAAATACCATAGTAATTGCTAACTTGGAGCAGTATAATGAATTGGCAGGAAAGTGTACTGAAAAAAGTTAAGATGCACATTTTGCAGCAGTTTAAAATACACATACAACAAACAAATGTACTTACATTTAGTATAGCATCTCTTTGTTCTCCATCTACCCTGTCCGCATCTTTCATTGCTTGATTTTCACTGGTGACATCACGGTGTGGAAAAGCCTGTGACCATCCAATCAGCATGCAGAGAAAGATAAGCGTCTTTGCAATCTGAACCATACTGATCAGCTGTGGAGAGGTTTGAAGAAATATTTTAAAAGTGAATGCTTTTATTGGCAGGAGAATTAATTTATTTAACATTAAAACATTCCACATGTGCTGTTAAAAATCTGTTCTGTTTCCTCCTCTTTTCCTAGTTTTTTAAATCAATTTTATTGATCAATAAGTTAACTTTTTTAATTTTAACATGAAGATATTTAAAAAAAGATAACTTTAACAAAATGCGATGTTGCGTGACGTCTCTTCTTGTTGACGTTCGAAGTATAGGCATAGACAGTAAAAGATACTGTATGTAATATATTACCATATCTGGTACTCCATGTGTATGGCGCATATAGCCTACTATTTAATAAGGTTTTTAAAAATGCCCCAGGAAATCAATTTAGCGGAAATATCACCTCTTTATGGAAAAGTTTGTTGCTGTCAACATTGTTTTTGGAAGATACATTAAAAATGCAGTTAGCATTTTTACAGATTTTAACACAGTTAACAGATCTACAATGCATGGCATAACATTTTGTTGGATAATTTGACGTGCTTTCGTGTAAAAGTGTCTGTTACCCCCCCCCCCCCCCCCAAATATTAGCATACAGAGCAATACATGTATAAATAGCCTACATTTATAAATAAATAAATAAATGTAGACATGGATGCATAATATATACATAAATAAAAGTGAAAATAAATAAAAGTGAAACAAAATCCATTTATTTCATACTAACTATGTACTACAAATCCATTCATATATTTACTGAAAAAAATCACTTGACGCTGATAGGCCCTACAAATATTACAATTAAAATGTATTTGGGACATTCTGAATTATACACTGGAATGCTATTTCCAGCTTCACCATATTATGAATAACAGGTAATAACCTAAATCACTTTTCATAAGAGATCTTTGACTTCATAAGTGATTTTTCTATTTAATTTATCATTTTTAAGCCTTAAGTAGGGTTATCAATAAAATATTAAAACAAAAATAGAATTGCACACTATATTCTAGTAACCTAATAAAAAGGCATCAGTTGCCTATAATATCGTTATTGGTATACATGACATCCCGTTGAATTGCAGTACTTAAGAAAAAAGTAATTGACTTAACAAAGAGCACCTGTCTGTTATTTTTTACTTACTGTTATAAACGATGAAACCTCCAATGGAAAGTGAAATCTCAGGCAGCAGATCTGTGTCCTTTCTGAATTATTTTGTTGAGATGTTTCAGTCCTGTTCAGACACACTATTTCAGTGGAGCATAACTTGCACAACACTGAAACTTCAAATCAATACTAAACCTGTTGTCAATGTTTAACACATTCAGACTCTGGGTTCATTGTAACAAATCGCACTTGCAGTAGTGTTTTAGAGTGTATAGCAAGCCTATTATTAGAGTCAGTGCACACTGCTAAGTATATCTATGAGTTGCTCCTAGAAATTAACATTAAATATTATTCCCAAGTCCAACTCGATACGCTTTCCGCTTAAGTTTTCAATAGGGTTCAGGTGCATGGCAGATGATTTTTTTCTTGTAACCTCCCAAACAACTTGTGGTGTAGGTGATGTGTGATGTTGGATTTTGTGCTGTTTTCTTGACCTTCTTATTTGTGAATCTCAACAATCTTTTGCAACAATAACTATTCGAGCCTACTCTGGCTTAATTTATAAACAGTATGATTACCATCTTAATCTGTAGTCATAGTCATGAAGAGCCGAAGGACAACCAATTGAATGTTTTTTCCACAAAATGCATGCATGCATTGTTTTAAACCGCTGCTCATCCAGGGGACCAAAAGTTACTTTACCATAACTAAATAATGCATTAGGACCTAAATTAGATTTATTGATATTAAACAGAAACATAAGGTTTAGTTTTGATGATGTTAATTAAATATTTTTTTATTTTTATTTTTTTAAATATAGGCCATAGGGAAATAAATGATCACATCCTTATCACAAAAACAATAAAAGATCTTTGTATAAATAAACTAAGCAACCATGCACTTGCTTTTGTAAGCCTTGCCAGGACCATCAGGTCAAGATTGCTAAATGAAGGTATGTTTGACTTTTTCCTGCTATTTAATAGCACTTTTTTAGTTTACTTTATCTATGTGAAACTCTTCAATCAATGGACACAGAAATACTTAGTCGGGCTTGGCCACTTGGAGGCGCTATAACCCAATAAAACACATTTACTCTAAATACGAAAAGTTGAATGAAGTAGGCTTATCTTAATCCAAGAGGGCAGTCATGTCTCTTTAACATCATTCAATTAGCCTATGTTTGGATGATCTTTTAATTATGTTTGGACAAATATCACAATATCAGACTTGAAATTACATTATTTTGAAACTGTTTTTCTTAGGGTTTTGTTGGAACCTGAGAGTTTTGTTCCATAGAACAAGATTAAAATACAAGCCAGGCTTATTTTGGTTTGTCAGACTTATTTTCGGTTGATTTTGTTTCATAAAGCAAACTTAAAATAGTTCAAACTCAGTTACTCTTGCAACTTATGCTGGGAAACTAACCTGGTCCAGGGCAAGCTAACAAGTTGTTACACAATGATATTACCAATGAAACTCTCATTAAGGTTTATTAAGTTAGTCCTTTATACACCACTGAAAACATAGTTATGAATGTCATATTGCATTTCTGTTAATACTCCATTTTTTTTACATTGCACCTTTAAACCACTGGATTCCGATACTGCCATGACTGAGTACTTTATTTGGTACGTTCTTTACCAAAATCTCTAGTTCTTCAGACCGATCATGTCAAAAAGGACAGATATATTGTTTAATTTTGACAAACAAAGCATGGCAAAGGAAGGCTGAGTCTTAACTAAGCATTCTGAAGTTCACATCATCAATTGCTTGTAATCTAAGGTGTGTGATCCTGATTTTATTATATTTTTGGACCTTTAGCAGGGCAGGGAGAACTAGGACACCTATAAACTAAAGAATATTTTAATGATTATAAATTACAACAGTGTTTTATCATGTGATGCCTCATTTAGCTGTATCTTAAACGTATGAACTTTGTGATATAACATGCTTAAAGTAAAACTTTATAAAGTACAACAAAAATTAGAATGTATAAAAGTACTGTACACATACTTCCACAAATTTGATTTTATTCTCGAAAGCTACAGTACAGCAACATAAATAGTGAAACTACATGATTGCAGTTAGATAAGGAATAAAAAGTGTTCTATTGTCACAGTTTACTATACCATACAGCAAGCCATTGTCACATTTACAATGCACATCCATGTTAAAACAGTAAAGATTTTAGTGCCATCAGTGTTAAACTTGACCAAAGAGATATGGTTGTGGTAGAGCTACTGGATGTGGGTTTGACAGTCATTGGACTGATTGTGGAGATACATAGTTGGATTGTGGTCACATCAGGGTGTTTTATATTAAAAGGGCACTTTGCCTTGTTTCCTGCCTTGTCTGTCACACTAATCTCCACATCTTTGAAGCAACAGGAACCAATATATTTCACAATGGTTGCATTGTAGCCATTTTCATCTACAGTTGTATCAATGTAGATGAAAAAGGTAGTGTTGAATTCACTGGAGTCAGTGGCAGAAAAAGAGGGGTGATCAATTCCTGATCCAGCACCATCTGACATGATGTAAGTCACTTCCCAGCTTGCATTTCGACATGACAACGGACAATCCAAACTCTCATTTACCACACGGCATACTGGTGGAGTGAAATCTGCGACCTACAGAGAAATAATAGCTTAATGATATTTCTTTCCATTAAATATGTGTTTAACTTACACTGTAGCATAAAACTAATATTGAGTAGGGAATCAGCATACATCAGTACAGATGAAATGAGGAAATGAGGCACTTACTCTCAGTATAGCATCTTGTCTTTCTTTCTCTACCTTGTCAACATCTTTCATTGCTTTATCCTCACTGGTGACATCATTGTATGGAAAGGCCTGTGACCATCCAATCAGCATACAGAGAAAGACTAGTGACTTTCCAATCGGAACCATTCTGATCAACTGAAGAGATTTTAAGAAAAGATTTAGATGGAAGTTCATGGTCATAATAATGATACTGGCAGGAGTATTCATTTCTGTGAAGCCATTCTAAGGTATCTCCTTGTGTTTTCATGTACAAACGTTGTCGAAAAGATCTCTGTTCATATCCACAAAAACGACTAAAAATGCGGTGTTATGCCTCCCAGGCCAGTTGTTGGCGATGTCACTTTGTAAAGGAACACGTAATGCGTATGCACGTGACGTTACCGTTTCCACAAATTCGGGCTTTTGTTGTTTAGACAGAGACAATAACGGTATCGTTTTCAAAAACTTGCACTTTGAAACACATTCTCAAAAGCTTACATTATTCAGATTCATTTGAAAACGGTGTATTTTTGCTGTTTTATCTGTGAAAGTGTACTGTAAAAACAGTTTACAGTAAGTTTCTGTAAATTTTATAGCTTTTATAGTATTATTGATGCATTTCCAGCTGTCATACTGTTGAACTATTTACAATTTATGCTATTCTGTGAAGAAGAAAAAAAAGTGGGAGGTTATTTACAGTAATCCTTATATTACTGTTAACTTGATGATGTAACAGATTGTAGTTAGTTGTGTGCATATGTGTATATGTGAATATAAAATCTACCTATACTGCATCATAACAGGATTTTAAAATACAGTACAAAAACAAGAACTGTAATTAATTTTACAGTATAAATATACTGTAAGTTATTATACAGTATGCTGTGACCTACTGTAGTCAGGTTTACAGCAATTTTACTGTGGAATAAAATACTGAAGCTTGCTGGATATTTGTTGCCAGTAAGTTACTGTTGATTTTACGTTAAATGTTATCCAGTGTACTGTTTCCAGTGTATATTCTCAGCTTTACAACACTTGATTACGCAACAAAAAATGTCACAGCAAAGTCAAGAACTTTTATCATAACAGATTTCAAGACGTAATCACTTCCTGAAAGCACACACACACACACACATCCTGTCGGGGTCATTTTGGTTAATAAGTAACTTCGTAATATTTCTCACGCGAAAGAAATGGAGAAGGCAAGCTAAAAAATAATGCAGCAAGAGTAGCTAATCAACTACCATTATGTACCGTTTCCCACTTCGTCATGCATTATGTTCGTCTTCAATGACAGGTAATAAATGTCTTTGAAAAGAGACTTGTAACTTTATAAAGGTTTATAATCTTTCTTTTTTTATTACCTGTTTGTTTTGTCAAGTGAAATTATCAGTTAAAAACAATGTCAATATTGTATAAATACAATATACTTTTTTAATGTGCATTAATATAATCTTTTATAGGCATGAAAACATATTACATGTTGTTCCAGCAATTAAAAGCCACTATAATGTTGCTTAATATGGAAATACTTACTTACCGTTATAAGCGATAAAATCTCAGTAATTATATCTCAGGTAAGATTCTGCGCCTCAGTTTAGGTCCTTCTTTATTAATTTGGAGACAGATTTTTTTGTGTTAGTAAGATTTCCTATACTCTCAAGCACACCCAGGCATGTCAACATGACCCATTTTATAGTCAGAGCCAGTCAGTGGAAAATGGGTTTGCACAATAGGAAGTGATTGGCTGCGTTGTCAAGCTGTAAAGTATTATTTAAGTGGATATTGTCCTTTCAAGTACATATTGTTCCTTTGAAATTAAGCATAGGAGCATGTGACAGGGTGAGGGATAACTTATAAAAATATTTTACATACACAATACAAAGCATACATGCGATAAAGAAAGTGATGAGAGTATCTTTTTCTTTATCGCATGTATGGTTTGTATTGTATTTGTAACTTAATTTGCTGAACACAAAAGAAGATATTTTGAAGAATGTCAGTTTCCAAACTGACATTTGGTTGACATTGGACAAAATTTAATGGGCCCCATTGACTTTCATTGTAATTTTTTTCAAGTCAATGGGGTGTCTGGTTTCTGACATTCTTTGTGTTCAGCAGAAGAAAGAAATTCATACAAGTTCATTTTCGTTCTTCTTAGAAGTAAAAAGAAGGTGTAAATCTAAGATGATCTCGTCCTTGGCCCTGGCAAGACCAAGGTGTTAGCTGGCCTGTGTATATAACTTGAAATCTCATCATAAAGCATCACAAAAAATCCTTTCATTGTTTCCTAAATGTTCAAACATATTTCCTTTTGGAATTTTAAACATCAAATAACTGGACTTTCTGAGATTTCCTAATTTTCCTGAAACTGTGTGTTTGCATCTCTTTGTCACTGTCTCAACCAGTACTTTCTTAAAGGTTCAAACTGTTTTATTAGGCCTATTTGCTAATAACCTACATTTTACTAATTAAGCAAGAAATAGCCAAATTATCAAACAATAAATTCGGACTAAAGCTGAATCAGGTCCTATGTGTAAAGTAGAATAATAGGTTAAATAATAAAGGGACATTAACCTTTTGTTTGTTAATACATAGATTGAAGATAAAGAGAGCTATTTGTCTAACTTAATGGTCACAGAGGAATCGAGATTGCAGTTCAAGCCTCCACACGGCAATAGTTCACCTAAAAATGAATATTCTGAAATTTATACAGCTTTGAAATAACTTAAAAGGCAAGTAAATGAAGGAATTTTCATTTTTAAGTTTTAACAAGAGATCACAGCTAGCAATAAAAGTACATCATTAGTGATGCGTCCTACAGCCATGGACATCTTGTGTTTATTCCTTCGTTTTGTTTGTCTTGTGAAATCAAGGAAATTGCGCAATCGTCCGGGAAACTCCAGCCCGGTATATGACTCCAGTAAACTCCAGAATGTGGACACAGTCTTAGTATTGTAATCCTGGAGTGAAAGTAAGCAAATTCATTTGGTCCTCCAATAGGGGGAGATAAAAGACAAAACACACAATTGTGGTTTTGATTTAACTTGTGGAGTTTGATGCTGCTTCCTTTACAACAATCTGAATATTAAGTCTGACTTTAGTGTAATGTTTGCAACTCAACTTCTGACTTTTTTTTTTGGTTATTCAGATAAAACAAATTGTAACTGAAACATTTTGCATTAAAAAAAGATACATAGTGTGTATAGCTAGTTGACCTAGTTGATATATATATATATATATATATATATATATGTATATATATATATATATAATTTTACTTATTAGTATTGATGGTAATGTTAAAGGGAAAGATGACAGTATACTCTGCATCACAGATTCATTCTCAGTGTATCACATTATTTTTCACCTATTTTTCTGTTTTAGTGTGTGATTATCTGAACTGTAACCAGAAAGATTATTCATTCAAAAACAAGAAAGCATCTGAGCACATTTACTGCTCTCAGTGGTGAATCATCAGGACAAGTGATCTCTAAAGAGTGATGTTTAATTCATCTAAACGAGACAGTTCACCTGCAAGCATGTCTGGGTCAAGATATAATCTCTGGCCTGAACGTAACACGAAAGAGAATAATCCAATCAATTGTCATTATTATTATTATTTCATATCTTTAAGAAACGGCATATGGTGCTTTCCACAAATAGGACACAATTAGACCTTAAACTATGACAACTAAAAAATATAGTTAGAAATTGGTTTAAAAAAAATTAAACCAATGGTTAGGTTTGTCCATATTTGACCTACACTGACAACCCAGCATTTTTAAGAGTGAGAATAAAGAAATAAAGTTTCCATAAATTCTAGAAAAATTGTGAATAAGTCTTCATTTTAATTTTAAAACTTATTTTTCTTTGTAGCACGCAAACTTCTTTGGAAGCATGCAATCTGTCAGACACTGCTGTAAATTATTTTTTAGATAAATAATATATATTTAAATAATTATGCAATATCATTGCAACAGATTATTTTAAAGTTATAAAATTGGTGTGCTGTCACTGGTATACCTTTTCAAAAGGTACATATTTGTTCCTTTTAGAGACTTATATGTACACTTTAGTTACTAATATTTACCTTTAAAGGTATGCCAATATGCACCATTTTAAAAAGGTGCCACTCCAGTCACGGCTTTTGTTCCTTTATTTCTGAGAAGTACAGTCAAGAAAGGTCAGGACTTCTGCAGTGAGAGAGGCCAATATTTTTGTTTTCCAGAGGAGAAACAGATATCTTTGTACACTATTTGTGAAAAGTGCATGGTTGTTTTCTAAAAAACAAATGGTATGTGGAAAAGGAATTAGATGATGATACTTAATGGTGAATGTGATCTAAACCTGATCAAACGGATATAAGGATTTATAATATTTATCAGTTACATGTGGCATTTAATATGTATGACTGATCTATAAGCGATATATCCTTCTATGTTACAAGATCTAATTTCTGTTTTTCTTATTTATAACCTCTTGCCCCTTACCTTACCCTTTCTGTCTCTCTCTCTGCCTCAACCTCCCTAACATCCCTCTCTCCTCCTACCTTTTCTTAACATTTGATAGATTGCAATTAGATATCCTTGTAAAATCAACAGGAGTCGTTACTCAATCCTCCAGTTTACATTTCGGTTTCGTCGTCAGTCAATGGCATCCCCTCTTCTCCCCTCACCCTGAGTTCACTGCGTCTGACGTACAAATACTCCCCTATTTTATCTCCTCTTTCATTTTCCGTTACTGAGCTTTCTCTTCTTCTGTAGCTCTTTATCCATAAATTATACATCAGGTGAAGGGGAAATGCAGACAGAGAGAAGATTTCATGCTATGATCATTAAATCTATGTAAATATGAAGGGTTAGATAAGCTGAGCATGAGTAGATGTGTTAGGAGATACATTTAAATGCACTGATCAAATCTGAAAAGATTAACCATGCTAAACACAAATTTAAACTGTCTACAATGAGGTCACCATTGTTTATGTCCTATAGAAATCAGTGAGATTGGATCTCAAAATATTGAACCTTTTCAAATATATATACACATACACAGTTGTGTATATATATATATATATATATATATATATATATATATATATATATTCACCTAAAGGATTATTAGGAACACCTGTTCAATTTCTCATTAATGCAATTATCTAATCAACCAATTTAGGGGTGTGGTCCTGGTCAACAAAATGAATGTCAAAATGGAAAAGAAAGGTGATTTAAGCGGTTTTGATCGTGGCATGGTTGTTGGTGCCAGACGGGTATTTCACAATCTGCTCAGTTACTGGGATTTTCACAACCATTTCTAGGGTTTACAAAGAATGGTGTGAAAAGGGAAAACATCCAGTTTGCAGCTGTCCTGTGGGTGAAAATGCCTTGTTGATGCTAGAGGTCAGAGGAGAATGGGCCGACTGATTCAAGCTGATAGAAGAGCTTTTAAAATAACCACTCGTTACAACCGAGGTATGCAGCAAAGCGTTTGTGAAGCCACAACATGCACAACCTTAAGGCGGATGGGCTACAACAGCAAAAGACCCCACCGGGTACCACTCATCTACACTACCAATAGGAAAAAGAGGCGACAATTTGCAAGAGCTCACCAAAATTGGACAGTTGAAGACTGTAAAAATGTTGCCTGGTCTGATGAGTCTCGATTTCTATCGAGACATTCAGATGTTAGAGTCAGAATTTGGCATAAACAGAATGAGATCATGGATCCATCATGCCTTGTTAACACTGTGCAGGCTGGTGGTGGTGGTGTAATGGTGTGGGGGATGTTTTCTTGGCACACTTTAGGCCCCTTAGTGCCAATTGGACATCTAATTGGGTTTAAATGCCACAGCCTACCTGAGCATTGTTTCTGACCATGTCCATCCACGGCCACCATGTACCATCCTCTGATGGCTACTTCCAGCAGGATAAGCTTGAATCAACCCAACCCAATAGAGCATATTTGGGATGTGGTGGAACGGGAGCTTCATGCCCTGGATGTGCATCCCACAAATCTCTTCTAAACAATGCTTTCAGCACCTTGATGAATCAAAGCCACGTAGAATTAAGGCAGTTCGGAGGGCGAAAGGGGGTCAAACACAGTATTAATATGGTGTTTCTAATAATTTTTTAGGTGATATAGGTTATTTTATGGTTGCAAAATAATAACCTAAAAATCATAATTAAGTAACGTTCCGTATAAGTTACTTGAAAGTCCTTGCCACATCTCTCCAGTAACAGAATCAAATAGAGGTTGATTGCTGTGGCATCAGATAAGAACATATCCAGGTTTAGACAACAGGATGATAGAGATCACAAACGGTCATGGTTCATAGTTGATGTTTGCTACACTAATAATATTAAAATAATATAAATTAAAAAAAATTTCAAATAAATAAATGAATGAACATAGAAACCCCTTATCTTACCAATCCAATGCACTTTAGAATGCAGCCTAGAACTCAGACCGAAAAGGGCAAATGAAAGATAAGGAGAGAGAGGTATCGGATGGATAGAGTGTCACCTGAATGTTAGAAGGCCAAACAGCAGACACGGTATCCTTCAGTATTTCTTTGCCCTGTTGGATAAAACACACCTGGGCAGAGAGAAGGATGACAAACTGTGGACTTCTACAGAGGAGCAGATCAGACCGAGTCAGATGGAGAGAGACATATAGGCATCAATAGAATGAAAGATGTGGCAAAGCAGAAAGAGGTTTAAATTGATTTCTTTTGACTTTTGAAAAGAAAATTACCACATTTATCCAGCCTTCCTAATTCAGCTTGAGTTACTGAATACAGTTCTGAGAAATTCACAGGAGAGTAACCTCTGACAGGCCCATACTGGGAGGGGTAAAACAGGTGTTGTCTTACTGAGAGAGAGAGAGAGAGAAGAGGAAGAGAAAGAGAGAGCGTGCCATTGTTGCAAGGATGTTCATGATTATTCGAGAGGGATCAGCAGGAGGGGCAGGTAGTACCGGCGGCATGAGCGCTCCACCGGAGAGAACAGCGAAACAGGTAGAGTCATTCATGTGTGTGCTTATTATATGAACTACACAATTTTCCCCCCCCCCCCAGATTCATAGAGAGTGATTTTGGGCTTTAAAATATTCTGCTCTGAATAAAATCAGCTTAAAGGTAAATTGTGATATTTGTAATGTTAAAATACCTTGTTTTTCCAGCTTAGTATGCACAGACACCTAAACAGATAACTATAACTATAAAAACATTTCTCTGTTTGAGCTCAGCCTGGCATAGCAACATTTTGGCACAATCGATGACATAGGTTTTGGGGCGGGGCTATCTATTTGACCGACCAATGGCAGATTGACGGATTGTTCTGATTTGATAAAAAAACTATCTTTTTTTTGTTTGCTGCATTTTAAGACTGAACCTAAGCCAGAGACACACTTAACGATTGGAAGGCTGAATATGAATGTAATTTGATACGACTGATCACAAACGCACCGAGTCAGAGACAGTTGCGTTTAGTTGGTGTTCTGTTCACAGTTGGTTTTTAAAATCTGCTACAGTCCTTGGAAAGTCTGTAGGTGTGTTCAGATCACGGTTTAAGAATGTTTCAGCAAGTCGTGTCGCTAATAGTCGCTAGCTAACTGTGTCCCCAGCATTACACATCACTGTGAACATTAAAGTTTAATATGAGCACAGCCACTGTATTTATGCTGAATGAATATTAATTTTTTAATTTTAATGAAATTGTTTATCTGTGTTTACATTAGGTGTGTTCGACTTGAAGCGGTGCTGCATAGATCGAACGGTGTATGACAAAAATTACAGCGAGAGCGATTAGCATGCTATGGCGGTACTTTGATGTCATACACCGATCGGTCTGTGCAACGTAGAATCAAGTCGAACAGACCTGTCTACATTACAGTACAAACAATACAGTCAACTTTGATTGGCTCCAGGCTCATTTAGAAGATATCAGTCAAATCCACAATTACCAGCCAGTGCTCTGACTCCACCCACTTTTCTCTCTTGGCCCGTTTACACGAAGGAAAAACGCAGATATTTCCCTGCGGATTAGCTTCTGGTTTACACGAAAACACAGTTTTTATCACAGAAAACGATTATTTCTAAACACTCTGGGAAAAGTGGAGATTTATGAAAACGCCAGTTATGTGTTGTCATGTGAACTGGGAGAAACGGCGTTTTAGGTTCTCTCTTGTCTATTCTGAGGATTCTGATTGGCTTGCATGGCTTTATCCTTCTCCCTACACTGCCGCCAATAGGTTTGGCATAGTTATTATGGCGCTCGATGGCGTATTTATGGGGGTGTGTGAACGATGTTATTTTTTGAAAACGGAGAGGGCGAAAATATTCGTTTTGCTAAATACCCGGCTTTGTGTAAACGTGGCCTTAAACACAACCCACATTGTAATAAAACTGTATGTGTGTCTCACTCCCTTTACTCATTTTAGTAAGGGTGGTGCCATATTTAATTTTACATGGATGAAAATGAGGCTGAGGCATTTGTTTCTATTATATCACATAGTAATTTTTACAACTCTCAAGTTTCAAAATGATTTTATGAAGTTTTTGAGTCTTAATAGGTTGGTAAACAACACCAGTAGCCTACAGTCTTTGAACACACTTCACAGGTTTGTTTTCATCCCTGTCTAAAATTAAACATGGTGCTATACCCAGTTCTATGTAGCTTATAATTGCAATTAACTTTAAAATTATTACGTCTGACCTCCTGTGCCTTCTGACAGGTCCAAGCCGCAATCAAGAAGAAGGTGGAGAAACAGAAGAAGCAAGTTGAAATGGGTGTGGTGGAGGCATTCAACAACAATGCAAAACCTAAAATGGGACAGCGAAAGAATCAGCCCATCCTTCCTCCCAGCAGAGGTGGAGATGGCGAGGAGGACGTAGAAGAGGAGGCCGCAGAGACTGAGGAATCGAAGGAGAAGGTGGAACTCGACCTCGTACCTATCGTTGAGTCTGTGTTTGGCCAAGTAAGACAACACAAGAGCACCCTCTGCAGGCCACATATCCCAAACACATATTGCCATTTCATACCCTTTAAAGGGACACTATGCAGCTTTTTAGCTTAACTGAACAGCTTCAGAGTTATTGAAATGGTTATATGACTTCTTTCGGGTTGAATTGATATACAATCACTAATAAACAATCGGTTTTAATGAGGAAAATAAACTATTTATAAACCACTTGTACGGATAAACTACTTGTACGGATTAGAACCCAGAACCTCTGACAAACTTGGTAAAAATGTTTTTTTTTTTTTACGTTAAAAACAAATACTCCACAGCGACTCCAGGGGTCACTGTTTGACAAAAACGGGATTCCTGCCTGGTGTCCCGCAGTCTTTCAGTGGCCCACTACTACTGAACCTTCAATTCTGCTAAATAAATGGATGTACATTTCTTTGTGAAGTATAAATATCATCATGTTATCTAAGTAGTTTAACTGATTTTATTTTAGTAAAATAGATATAGCGAATCATATAAGAAATGAAATGCGCGTCAAAACATCAGTTTAATGGTAGTTTCTTGGTAAACTTTTTTATGTAAGTCTAGAAATCATTATCCAATATGTTCTATTCACATTTTTCCACCCGAACTGACCCTCAAAATTGACTTTCATTGGAAATTTTACTTGAGGTTGTTATTTTAGTATTATTTATATGCTATTATAGTTTTTAGTTATATTTTGAATAATCTTTTATGTATTTATTTCAATTTTAATTTTTAGGTAATTTGCAATATTTCTCATACCTAAATTTCATTTTATTTCAGCTTTTAGTTTTAGTTTTTAGATTTATATTAATTTAGATGCTAGCACATGAAACATTTTTTAATTTTTTAGATGCATGATGATGGGAATGTATACGTGTGTCCCAAAGTGACTTACTTCATTAGCAGATAGATGGTTAGGTGACTGTCAGGCATGAGACGACGGGTAAAGGAGCTGTCCTAACAAGCACGTACCTGTCCCCTGGTGGTTCATCCGCTCATGACTCATGACCTGGTCTTAGCCATGTAGTGTTGCATTCCCACACTATAGGATAACCTTGCGTCCAATGGTAATCACCTGATATCAAGCTTGAATCACCAGCGGTGAGCACACTAGAAACACAATCTTGCCCACTCACCTTTCTGGAAGAGGGATCATTGTTTGTTATTGTCATAATTATTTAATTGGCTTGGAGAAATAGATAGCAAAAAACTCATTTAGGATGATGAATTTACTGAGTCATGGCCTAAGCTGAATTTAATAGACATCTTTTCTTGCTTTTGTTTAGTCAAGGATATGTTGGTATTTACTATTTTGTAGCTTACATTTGCAAAGTAATTTTCATTAGAGCATTCTCTGAAACTCTATCCATTAGTTACCTGAGAATGGGTATTGTAGATAAAAGGGTTAACACATGGCTTGACTAGTCTGACAATAGATTATCTTTAAGTCAATAAATAAAGCAAAGAATCTGAACTTGATACGTGATTAACTCTCCACTTAAATGGGAGGGTAAATCGAAAATCGATTTTATAATAAATGAAACCCCTGCTGAACATATGGCATTTTTCAAAAACAAGGAACTCAATCTACCGAGAGGTTCATAGATAGGTTTTGTTTTCCATCTCAGGCCACTTGAACTGTTTCGACATAAAAAAGTGTTTTTACAACCATGAATTTTTTTAATGAATTCTGTTTATTAGTGCAGCTTTAAAGATTAAAAAACAGCTTTCAAATGTTTGATGCCAAGGACCCCCAAATAAGTAATGATTGTTATTTTAAAAAGTAAGTAATTATTTACTATTACTTCCAGAAATAATTATTTTGAGGGACCCAGTTTCTAAAACAGAAAAGCATCTTTAGATTTTCATGAAATCATGTAAAGATCAATTTATAATATGTGAGGGGTAAAGTTAAAGACAACTTTTTATTTTTAAAATGATAATGCAGTTGTTGTTGGGTTTTTTTTTTAGTTCCAAAGAATGTTTTTAAATATTTGCGTTAAACATATTTGATCATTACTTTAAGTTAACAGTCCTCAAAAACATATTGTAAAATCACAGACCTCCAGCACCTCCTTGCGGCCACTTTTAGATCCTTGTTCTAAAACAACCACTTCCTGTATATGAGCATCTGTGTGTATGCTATTGCTTTTTGTCAACTCTGATAGCAAAAAAAAATACACTTATTATAATAGCAGCATAACCTAAAAGCATTTCCCGTCATGTTTCTCTGTCAATACACACAGAGAACACCATTGCTATTACTTATGCAGTCTGCATGTACAGCAGCTGGTGAACCCAAACACATCTGGCTCAATAGTCCCACAATGCTCAGCTGCTCACAAAGTGACCTCGTTTGACTTGACTCTAATCTGTTGGCTCAAACATGCAGATTCAAACTCTTCCCCATACACACCACAAATGCGTCATAATGTTTTTTTTTTATTCACTATACAATAAACTGTAGCATTTATCTACATTTGCTGATCTTTTTTTTTTCAAACAACAATGTTGGCTCAGAAACACTGTTTCTGCTTTCACAGTTTCAGCGTGTACGTGTGATTGGATTAGAGTAGATTATCATTCTGACAGGCTGGCATACACAGGGCAATGACGCAGGGTTTTACTAAAATATGAGTGCGGATTAAATTGTGGTTCTCTGTTCATCTGCCCAAAGGTGTGTTTTGATTAGACTGGGATTATCACATGCACACACACAACTTTCACCCGTTGTTAAAAAGACAACCATTAGCTTTTAACCTCCTGTATTTTTCATTTGACTAAATTACAAACTATGCACTCTTTCTTAGTGGTCTACCAATATGTATTTTATATGGCTGATATTGATGTATACCCATTTGGCTGATATAATAGCTGTGCAATCTGAAACCACTAATGAAAATGCTGCAATTTTTCATAGAAAAAATCTGATGATTATGTTTTAGCATGATTTGAAATGATCCAAAAATAGTATCCTTGAGTGGAAGAAGAACATCTGATATCTGTCTTTGCAAAGGAGATCACATGATCAATACCATGCATTTTATAGAAGAAATAGTACTCTAGAAATAGTACGGAATATTAAACATTTTTATTTTATTTTATATAATCCTACAAAGAACCCCAGTTAAAATGTTGAATCCCAGATTTTCAAAGTGTTGTGTGACATCATAGCATATTGAATTTTTAAATGTAATAATTTAATGTTGAGCAAACAGAAATGGAGTGAAATAAATGCACAAGATCTACTCTAAAAAAAGAAAAAGGAAACATTAGTTTCCAGTCATTGGAAATAAAAATATGCACAATATATGAATATTTCCTGGTTAATCGACCACTGCTCTTTCTTGTTTCTCAAATCTCCTTGTTCTCTCTGTACATCATCCCGTGGCTCTCCGTCTTTAATCTGAAATAGGGATTAAAAAAGCTTCTCATTTGTCCCTCTCCCGCTCGGCCTCTCTCTCTTTCAGCTTGTGAACGAAATCATTTGCATTGGACTGCAATCTGTGAGGAAAGTGAGTGGATCGGAAAGAGATTTTTTAAACGAGATGTGAAAATGGCAAGAATAGGGACAAGTATGCTTGTTCTATGAAACAGTTGTTTGTAGTTTGCTTTGACTGATAGTTATAATGAGAAAAATGCAAAGGTTTAAAGAGACTTTTTTAGAGTAACTCAACAACATGGACTTTAAGTAGCTTAATATGGAACCAGGCGGGTGTTATATTGACATACCACTCTATAAATTAATTATATAAAAAGACATTGGAAACGTCTTCAGTGAGGATTAAGACATGGGAAACTGCACCAAACCATCCATGAAAAACAAAATGAAGAAGGTAAGAGAAACTTATTGAGAGGTCAGGGCCTGTATCGGGAACTGTGTTGAATGTTTAATCTAGATATTTTGTTATCAGTATTTAAATATACTTTAGTTTGGTGTCTGTATTTGAATATACTTTAGTTTATAGACATGTCAAACAAATTGGCTAAAATGTGCTTAATTAGATTATGTCTCAAGTCAAATTTGGCCTCACCCCAAGGGTGTGTCTGAGGGTAAAGTGGCTGGGCCAGTGGCGCCAGGGCCCCGCCCACCCGGAGACGCCGACGGAGAAAATGAAGTAACTTCTGAGTTTAAGGGGCCCCTGAATGCACTGGTCCAAAACTGCACCATGCTACATAATATCGTCGGACCCGCATGCATCTTCCTAAGACAGGGCTTCGCAAAGTCACAGCTCGTATGTACTATGCAAAACTAAAAACATAGTGTCTCAGCATCTACATTCTCCACTTGCATTAATAGAAAATATCACATCATCATCATTGTGAACCATCTACTACATTTCACTCCCGTCCACTGGTTTGTTGTTAAAGATCATGCAGGGAATTCTAAAGATAATTCATCCTAAAGTGATTTTTGCAGGTTTGTTTCATTTTCCTGCTTAAGCTTATTTGTATACAACCCCCATCAAGAGTTGTCCAAAAGTATCGCTCAATAGTTAAGGATCAGTAAGATTTTTTATTTTTTTATTTTTGTCATTTATACTCACCCTGCAAGGCTACATTTATTTGAGCATTTATTTTGATAAGGACAGTGATATTGTGAAATATTATTACAATTTAAAATAACAGTTTTTAAAAAATATATATATTTCATATTTAATTTAATATACTTTATTCCTGCCATTATTCTTAGTCTTCAGTGTCAAAGTTGTGCTGCTCAATCTTTTGATTCAGGATTCTTTGATGAATAGAAAGTTCAAAAGAACCCAAATATTTCAACGCATTCTCATATAGGGCGTCATCTAACTCAGTGTTTCCCAACCCTGTTCCTGGCGGCACACCAACACTGCGTGTTTTCTTTGTCTCCCTAATCAAACACACCTGACTCAACCCATCAGCTCATTAACCCACCTGATTATGAGCTGATGGGTTGAGTCAGGTGTGTTTGATAAGGGAGACAAAGAAAACACGCAGTGTTGGTGTGCCGCCAGGAACAGGGTTGGGAAACACTGATCTAACTGACGCTTTTTACCATGCGTGTAAATCCGACGCACATGGCAACCTTTAGCGTCAGTCAGATGACGCGATAGGTTTAGGTCTGGGGTAGGGTTAGGGTTAGACCACTAATCTCATTTTGACGCTAAAGGGTGCCATGTGCGTCGGATTTACACGCAATTGGTCAAAAGCGTTAGTTTAGATAGATGTTAGTTAGATGATGCCTTGGGATGAGAATGGATTTGTTATCACAACTTTTTTTTTTCCTTTTGTCCAAATCAACTTTGATAATTAATGTGGTTCACATAATATTTTGAGATTCTGTTAATTAAACCAATCTCCTTTGAATTAACTCAAATTTTAACTCGAAATATGAAAGGCAAAAGCAACTTTTTTTTAAGTTAAACCAACTGTTATGTTTTTTACAGTGCATTGATTTGAAGTAAAAATCTTTTTTATACAATAATATTTACTGCAACTTTCAAAATGCATTGCTGAATATAAGTATTATATAATGTTTGACTAATGGTTCAGATGAATGAATGGATTTTTAACATTGCTTTTTTAGTTTAATAAATATTAACTGTGAGGATATGATATTCAGTTAACTGAGAAATGATTCTCCGCTGCATTTGCTGCATATGCAATCCACTGGTTTATAGTATGCGTATGCATGTTTTTATTATATGGTATTGGGTATTATAGATAAAGGTGTAAATGGAAAAAATAGAATCATCTATGGAATTTTCTCATGGCACTCTGGTTAACCTCATCCACTCTTTTGGTTTCTCTTGGCCCTCCACAAGTTAAACCCCCCAAATCTCCTTATCTTTTAGCTGCTGCCGGGCAATGTAATCTAGTGACTACCCATGTCACTATATTATCACACATTGGAATCAGTCCTCAAACTTGCATTTTGTCCCAGTTTCTCATTTCCACATACCCATGTGTTTTGTCTGAGTCGTTTTGATGATTCAGAGAGAGAGAGATGCATGTCTTCAAGTGCATCAGTGTTTAACGTCATTTTTATGTCTCTTGATTTAACAGGACAGGGAACTGCGGCCAGAGGAGATAGAAGGTATCACAGAAACCACACTCAAGAGTCAGATTGGTAAACACCCTGTTCCTGCATTTCAACGTCTCTTTCATTTTTGTATTTATGCAGAACTAAGAGAAGCCTTTAAAGAGTTTGATAGGAATAAAGGATACATCAACTGCAGGGACCTGGGCGAATGCATGCGGACGATGGGATACATGCCGACAGAGATGGAACTCATTGAACTGAGTCAGCAAATAAGTGAGTGACATCACTGAGAATACCCATATAGATATTCTGGTACTGAGACCATAAAACAAATCTGGGATTTTTAATTAAATGAATAAATTAGTTTAATAAATTAAACTTTTATTATTATTATTATTATTATTATTATTATTAAATGTAATAATAAAATTTATAGACAAAAAATTAATCTGTATTTTCTGTATTTTTAAGGATAAAATAATTAAATGTGATTTAAAATAAAGTTGTATTTAACATTTATTTAACATTTTCAATTATTTTACAGAAGAATAAAACGTAGAAAAAATCTGTTGCGTTTAAAGTTGTGTTCTCTGTATTTTTTAAGGTGGGGGTAAAATCGACTTTGAGGACTTTGTGGAGCTCATGGGCCCCAAAATGCTGGCAGAGACAGCAGACATGATCGGAGTCAAGGAGCTGAGAGATGCCTTTAAAGAGGTACACACACACACTCACACACACACATACACACACAGCCATCAGTGGCGTTATCAGCGTTTTACCGGTTTGCAGTTTGACTCCAATGGTGATGGGCAAATCAGCGTCACTGAACTAAGAGAAGCTATGAAAAAGCTGATGGGAGAACAGCTGAAACCCAGTGATATTGACGCTATCCTTCGTGATGCCGACCTCAACGGGGACGGACTGGTTGACTTTGAAGGTAAAAGAGCAAGGTTTAGCCTACAAATAAGGATGAATAATATTCTCATTTCTTAGCATTTTCAGTTTACCTCACTGAATATACTGTATTTCTGTTTCCTTTTTGTTTTCCTCAATCAACCTTACAGAGTTTGTGAGGATGATGTCACGTTGACGGAAGCCATACAGAAATTTTACAGACTTTATTTTCGTTATTAGTCGATTGGATCCCCAGTGGATGAGAGTTTTAAAAACGTTTGTGATGCAGATCTTAGTAGCCTATGGTTGAAGTGGAAAAAGCCACAAATCACCCGGTTCAGATGGATTAACGAGTAACTTCTATTTTTGGGAGTATATTAAAGACCTTGTTGTTCATAGAAATATCTGAATCCCGCATTCTTCCAACTACTATGAAACAAGGGATTCTTCTCATCCCAAAACCTGGGAAAAATCTGAAATTAATAGACAACCTTAGACCCATAACCCTGCTTAATAATAACCAAAAAAAGTTTGAAGCCAACTTCAATTTTATCTGGAAAAGAAAAGCACACTACATTAGAAAAGGAATCTTGGTTAAGCAATAGACATTGAATGTATTAAAGGTACTGTAAAAAAAACGAATTTTAAAAAAATGAAAGTAGTTTTTGGTTTCATATCCCCATGCAGTCAAATCTTTATGAAATTAGGAGGTGTCAATGTTCTCCTTAGATGTGATTATGACCTTAAGATACTCCCTGTTAAGTTATCAGTGTTTCATCAAACAGGTTTTACTTTACTGGAAAATGATTTACAAGCATAATTTCAGTCCTCACAACATTCCTTTGTGGAACTAGGTATGTGGTATTGAGGAATAAGTCTTTATTTTACAAATATTGATGGAAATACTGGAGCCATTGTCTTTTGACACTTTCTGTTTAAAATGTAATTTATTTGACAGAAAACAGTATGATAACATGATCAAAGCAACCCCACAATCTATAATTCAGATGTATTTCAACATAGTTCAAATATAATGTAACCCAATGTCTTCCTAAGCTTTTGGTGAATGGAGTTTCTTTATATAACTCCATTTACCCAATATTACAATTGGCAAAGCCTTTGTGAAGGAATTATATCCTTATTCTTCAAATAAGGGTCTTGATGCTAATAGTTGCTCCTTTGATGAGATTGAAACAACAGAACATCTATTTGCCTATACCTTTTAGGAGGATTTGCATTACTGGTTATTTGGTAAATTTAAAGATTTACCTGCGGAAAATAATTTTTTTGGTATTTTTATGAAAGATGAAACCCTTGGCTTGGCAGTAAACACATGTATTATTTTGGGGAAATTCTTTACACAAGAATATATTCAAGATGAGATGAGATTGAACAACAGATGAGCAACACATTTTTCCTATGGGTAGATTCCTGAAAACACCACCAAACTTTTACATTTTTCATAAAGACATTGTGTCATTACTTCTTAACACTAAAATTGATGAAGAAAAAGAATGCCTTAATCTTATCTACTTTGATAGAGGATGTGAAACTTTCTGAAAACCCCTAGTCTTTTATTTTATTTCATTAATTTATTTATTTTATTCATTTTATTTATTTATTTATTTATTTTTACCTTATTTGTATTTTCTATATTCTATGTTATGGTCTGTTGTCTGAGAAGACATTTCATATGTTGTACCAGAACAATCATGGTAATTAATATTGTTTTAAAAAATCGTCATAAGTCACTATGAGGGACACATGGTGCAGCTATCTGAATGTTTTTCGATAGGCCTCAAGAGATAAAATTTGTAAAAAATAATTTTTATATTTTAAGTATTATTGAGCACTAGCAGTGTTTAATTTCAGTATAGTAGCCTAATGTTGTAATTGTACTGTTTAATTGGTATTTTCAGAGATTTGTCTGATTATTACGAGTTTATTGAAGTTGTGTAGTGTGCTTACTTTTTTAAATAAAATAATTCGATAACAATGGTTTGATAATTACCCGTTCACGTCTCTCCTCTTTGTGATTTTAACACATTCACCCAGAATGAGAACAGTGCCACCTACAGGTCATACTTTTTTCAAAAGTATATTTCTTTTCTCATAACTTTTGAACAGTTTGTCAGAAAATTGTAACCTTGGTGTTTATGGATTCCTTGACTCATGCCTAATCAGAGGATTTTGCCTGGATCGGACGAACCGGGACGAACCATCAGTCCGCCATTTTGAATTTTGCCAGAAATTGCAATATATTTTCATCAGCATGTCCTGAAGGTAGGCCAAATGGAAAGTTTGAACACAGTGACACGAAGTGTTTCAGAGATACGTTTCTTTGTAGCAAAAACGCTATTTGAAAACATTGTTTTTTTCTCTGTGTCCTTAATTTCCTTGGTTTATTATGCCGATTCTGATAGGCCTATGTAATTTTTCTCTTTTCATCATTTTATTTGGCCACCATTGTTTTCCCCCCGCTAACGTTACTCCTACAAACTTTGTCCAAAATCAGATCTTTGGACCGAGCCACACGTTAACCTTTCACGTTTGTTGTCTTATTCAATTCAATTCAATTCAAATTTATTTGTATAACGCTTTTCGCAATACATATTGTTTCAAAGCAGCTTTTCAGAAAGTGCATTTCAGAAATGTACGTGGAAAAATACTTTTATTAATTATATAATTATAAAAATACTTTTATTTAATTATATAATTTAGGGCATAACATTATGCTAGTTATCTTTGTATGCTAAATGGTTAGCATGCTAACAAATTGCCATTCTTTTTCTAATGTGACTTTTCAGCTTAACAGGTTAACCGTAATCTACGTTAGCATGAAGTTATTTTAGCATGCAAATCTGGTTAACATCCCAAGTAATGCTTTTGTTTGCTCATTCTCACTGAAAGCTCTTCTCAGAAGTTTTTATTGTATGAGTAGCTCAATATGTTAAGCCACAGGCCCTGAACGTTTTACATCGTGGCTTCGAATCCAGTGTGTACCATATCCAGACCACAGGAGGTAAGCTACTGAAATGGTGCAATAGTTTTTTTTTTATGTTCCAGATTTCTATTATCTCATCTGCATACAAAATGTAATCTTCTGTTCATTTTGAGTTTATCCTACCTATAGGCTATCTGAACCGCAAAAAATATAGCCTGCATGCGCTATTCAACATAGGCTACTATTACTTTAAATATATTTTAATAATCTAACTTTATTAAAATGCTTTAAAAATCACGATGTAACCCTACAAGTTACAACACATTAACTGACATTTCACATTCCTGTGAAAATACTCCAGTTTTACTTCATAATGCACATGATTATTATTATTAGGCCTCATGATTATTATTATTAACAGCCATGATTATACATGCATGACATGAACATAGACGAAAGTTTCTTATCAAGCTTGTAGGTTTTTATTGAAAAGGTGACCAGGATTCTGTACAGCAAGCAAAGAGAGGTTTCTAGGGCACAGGAGCTTCTCTCTCCTCATCCCTTCTTCTCTCCCTCTCTCTTTCCATGCTCCTGGGATAAGAGGGATGTGGGCAGGGGAAAGAACGGATGACAAAAAAAAGTAAATAAATTATGGAAGGAAATAAAAGAACCCGTGATGCAGGAGAGAAAGAGAGGAGAGGAACTAGGGAGGAAGAGGGAAGTGTGTTTATCTGTGCCTCCATCCGACACAGAGACACTCAGAGGCCTGGGAGAATCTGGACTTTATCAGCTCGACAGACACAGACTGCAATGTGAGTCAGGGTGTCTGTCAC